>NW_021409743.1:0-322 GCF_001605985.2 Dendrobium catenatum | reverse complement strand
GCGTGTTTAATCCCAGTCGTTCGATCCGCCATCCGACGGCTGTGGTTAATCCGACCGTTAACAGTTAGTGCTAATCATTGTCTGGCGAATCAGCGTGCACCGCGTGGGTAACGGTCGCTGACTGTGTAATTGCCGGATTAATTAAATCTAGAAATTCAAGGGAACTCCAAAAATTCATAACTCCCTGTACACTTGTCCAAATTAGGTGTTCTTAGGCTCATTGGAAAGGTCTCAGGGAGCACTACAAAAGCACTATGATTCAAGACCCTGGTTAAGTCAATCTTACGTTTAATTTCATTTTGAGCATTTTATGAATTTCTTT
>NW_021409742.1:0-453 GCF_001605985.2 Dendrobium catenatum | reverse complement strand
TCGTATGCCATTCTCTTTTGTTCTTAGAGAGAATCTTTTTTAGCAATTTCACCAATGTTTTGTTGAAGGCTTCAGCTAAGCCATTTGCTCTTGGATAGTATATAGAGGAATATCGCCAATCGATTTTGTGCCGATCAACAAACTTGTAGATTTTTGTACTTTTGAATGCAGTACCATTGTCTGAGATTATGCGCCGTGGCACACCAAATCTGTAAACAACATTGTGGGTGAAGAAGTTAATCACGTGCTCAGACGTAACTTCTTTAAATGGAGCCGCTTCTGCCCACTTGGAGAAATAGTCGGTTGCTGCCAAGATAAAGCGGTGTCCTGCTGATGACGGCGGATCTATCGGCCCGATAATATCAGTACCCCAGCATTCGAACGGCCAGGATGCTATTGTAGGGTGCAGCAGATTTGGCGGTTGATGTATAACATCACCATGAATTTGACATT
>NW_021409741.1:0-332 GCF_001605985.2 Dendrobium catenatum | reverse complement strand
GAGGACCCACTCCCAGTACTTGCCTTAGAACCAACACATGCCACCACCCCTGAACCAAAGGAATCTCCTGTTGAGAATGACTCAATATAGGAAGTTCATTTGCGTTCAGGGAAAGTTCTTTCACCCAGGTTGGCTAAAAATACAAAAGATAAGAATATCATTACTCAGCAGGATGATCCTATTCCTTCCTCCCAGGAGCAGCCTAAGGAGAAAGGGAAAGGCCCTCATCTGGAAGTTGATTACAATGTGTTGGCACATTTAAGGAAAATTCCTTCTCTCCTTAGTGTCTATGATACTTTGATGCTGTCACCTAACTTGAGAGAGACACTGGT
>NW_021409740.1:0-605 GCF_001605985.2 Dendrobium catenatum | reverse complement strand
CATATAAAATTTATATTGATCGTACGGGACGATATCCATTCGTACGAGATGATCAGACAGTTATCTCCTATTGAGCACATGGGATGAATAGGAACTGGCTTAAAAAAATTTTTCAAAGTCCTATTCGTCCACGACGAAATTAATCATCGTCCGGGATGATTGGTTCTCTGTAAAATTTTTGTCCAGATGAAATTAAATTATCGTTCATGACGATTGGTCCTCTATAAAATTTTCATCCAGACGAAATTAATTATCGTCCATGATGATCTGGTCTCTGTAAAATTTTCTTCCAGACGAAATAAAATTATCGTACATGACGATTGGTCCTCTGTAAAATTTTCGTCCAGATGAAATTAAAAATCGTCCTGGACGATCTATTCTCTGTAAAAATTTCGTCCAGACGAACCTATGTTCGTCCAGACAATTAACCGACTTAGAACGGTTTTCAGCAGTTTCTAGAACCGACCTAGTAATAACCGTTCCTACCGGACGAACATAGTTCGTACGGGACGATCAACGTGTACGAAGACATTTCGTACACATATACAAATAGGGTCGTTTCAAAGTGTTTAAGTAAAATCGTCTAGGACGATCCATGATCGTAC
>NW_021409739.1:0-289 GCF_001605985.2 Dendrobium catenatum | reverse complement strand
GTGTTCATTAATAAGCATGTTCATTAAGATTATCATATTCTTTGTTATGCAAGCTACTCATTTTTAAGCTTAAAAATGATCGATATATGGCTAATTTAGGGGCTTGAGAAAACTCGTTAGATATATTTTTTAACAAGCATGATAAGGCTCAATATATTGTTTGTTGGTAGACCCGATAATGTTCGTTTATTAAGCTAATGAACATCTTAAAAGTAAAGCTCATTAATGAATCGATAATGTTCATTTATTGCTTTATATGAGGTGCCCATTTAAAGCTTTATAAGCACAA
>NW_021409738.1:0-273 GCF_001605985.2 Dendrobium catenatum | reverse complement strand
CCTTTCTTCAATAAGATATCATCATAACTTTCTCCCAGAATCATCTCATCAAAACCTTTTATTCAGGAGAAATTATTATGAGCGGACATCGGATTGTCTGGAGGCGAATCAGAACACACAACTTCACCTGATATAGCGCGACACACAGCCATAGCACACAATAAAAAGATGATGTGATGAATTCTGATTCGCCTCTAAACAGCGCCAGTATTTACACAGAATAATTTTACTTTATCCATAGAATCAATCAACCATGCTATCTTCCTTTGCACT
>NW_021409737.1:0-259 GCF_001605985.2 Dendrobium catenatum | reverse complement strand
GGAACAAGGAATCCAGATAAGAATTGCACTTGATCCAGCCTAAGAACTTAAATCCGTTCTTGAATTCGTGCTATTCAACATCAAGTGGGAGTTATAGACCCGATGAACCTGAGTCTAAATGAGACTTAACTCGGACTCAAACATATGCAAAGAACAAAACTCGGATCATACATGAGGAAATTCAAATTACAAGAGCACTCATATGGTTAAAAGTGACACAATGCACGTTACAAGACCTCAATGCATGAAATCCTATGAC
>NW_021409736.1:0-217 GCF_001605985.2 Dendrobium catenatum | reverse complement strand
CTCGCAAATAGCGGAAGCCTCAGCCGCCAGAGAACCAGAGGGAGCAAGAAAGAGAAGTTGCAAGTTTCCTAAAGGCCTAGGGGGCCTATTTATAGGTTTTGAAGAAAAAAGGTGGAAGTTATTGCAATTTTCGAAATTCCATATTTTTTAAAAATTTTTTGGGATTTTTTCGAAATTTTTGGGACTAAAAAAATAGCAAAAATGCTATTTTCCAACA
>NW_021409735.1:0-682 GCF_001605985.2 Dendrobium catenatum | reverse complement strand
GTATTTGTTCTTTCTTTTATGCTATTGTTGCCATTTCCATGCTCTATTACATCTGCTACATCGACTGCTATGTTAATCATCAATAAGGTTCCATTTTTAGATGGCTTATATAACTTCAGTAGTTCCATTTGAAGGCAAAGTCATTATTCTTCTGCTTTAGAGTCTGGAATCCAGGATATCTGTTGTCTGCTGACCAATTTATGAAGAATTGTATTTGTACATGTTTTCCATACCCCTCTTAATGCCTTTCGTTTTGTTACATTTATTTTAGCAGTTTATTTGTCCAGAGTTTGATTTTGAAAATTTTCATCTTTATTTAATCTTTTTGAATAACATTTTAAAAGTTCTTGAACATGACAGCATAGAAATATGTTGGACTCAATGTGCATGAAGTATGTGGCCTTTTTAAACTCGATTATGTCTTTTTTTTTGTGTTCTCTCTTTCTTATTTTTTTCCGAATTTTTTTTTAATGTTTGCTTAGCATAATTATAGCAGCTTATTCTTGAAGGTCATGCTTAAAATTTTGATCATATTTAGTGTTATAATTTGAAATGTTTGTTAATGATTTTGATCATATTTAGTGTTATAATTTGAAATGTAAGCTACTGCTCTAAGTTATACGTACATATGTTTGTACATGTGTAGAGAATGCCCATTTTCCTCCCTTCTAAGTTTGGCCTT
>NW_021409734.1:0-425 GCF_001605985.2 Dendrobium catenatum | reverse complement strand
TGTTTGTTATGAATGCAGGAAGCCTGGACATGTGAAAACCGATTGTCCTACACTTCAAGATCACTCGAGCAAAGAAAAGAAAAAAGGCGAGGAGAAACCTAAGTTTAGGAAGGACAAGAAGAGAGTCCAAAATGCGTTCTGGGCAGAATCTGATATTGATTCCTCTGAGACTGAACCAGAGGAAGATACTACAAACCTGTGCTTAATGGGGAAAGATCATCTTGAGCAAAGTGATGAGGAAGAGGTGTGTAAACCAACCTATGATGAATTATTTGATATTTGTGAGAAAATCCACGCATCATACAAAAAGCTTAAGAAGACTCATGCTAATTTAAAATTGAAACTTGTAAATTTGCAAAAAGAGTATGAAGTTATACTTAAAGTGTTACAAACCTATTTTCATGTCTTATGTTTTGATGATTGAC
>NW_021409733.1:0-209 GCF_001605985.2 Dendrobium catenatum | reverse complement strand
G
Organism: Dendrobium catenatum; assembly: GCF_001605985.2. Taxonomy (NCBI): domain Eukaryota; kingdom Viridiplantae; phylum Streptophyta; class Magnoliopsida; order Asparagales; family Orchidaceae; genus Dendrobium; species Dendrobium catenatum. Next base: position 208 of record NW_021409733.1, on the reverse strand, counting down.
ATCTGAAACAACCCTATTTGAATATGTGTACGAAATATCTTCGTACAGCTGATCGGCCTGTACGAACTAGGTTCATCCAGTACGAACGATTATTACAAGGTCGGTTCTAGAAACTGCGGAAAACTGTTCTAAGTCGGTTAATCGTTTGGATGATATTTTATTTGTTTGGATGAAAATTTTACAGAGGACCGATCGTCCTGGATGATTC
>NW_021409732.1:0-259 GCF_001605985.2 Dendrobium catenatum | reverse complement strand
TTATCTTTTATAGCATTATTTTTTTACGCTTCGTTTAGTACAGTTGTTTTTACTGTTTTCTAAAGTACTTTTTTAGTGTAAAAATTATCTTAACTAAAAAATTTTATATTAGAAAATTATTTTAAAAATCAATAAGAAAGTTGTCCCAAAATGAAGCCTCAATAAAGAGATTAGAATGACATTCATTTATTTGTTTTATGATTCACATTGGTTTTGATAGTAGAAATAAAAATAAAAATTTTATTGATGCAATAGGTTT
>NW_021409731.1:0-223 GCF_001605985.2 Dendrobium catenatum | reverse complement strand
TAGTTTATACATTTTAAAAATTATGTATATTATTATATGCATATTTATAATAAAAATATCAAATAAATATATTGTTGTATATTTAAATATTTTTTATTAGTATTTAAACTTCATAAAAGATCTTAGATAGCAGCTACTGAATTATGCCAATTTATGAGTAAAATATATAAAATAAATTATGTCTAGTAATTATATTGTAAACTCATCATCGTCTTCTCAAGTG
>NW_021409730.1:0-227 GCF_001605985.2 Dendrobium catenatum | reverse complement strand
GCCTCAAAAATCCTTCTTAGAAATGGCCTTAACCCTAGTTAATCGTTTATGAGCCATTCTTAACTTGTAAAATCCATTAAAATGTCCTTAATTGTCCTTAATTAATTCCCTAATCAATAAGGATTGAAACCCTCTTAAATTGATTCCTAGATTTATCCTAGCTTGATCCTTAGGTAATTAGGGATTAACTAATTTTAATTAATCTTAAAAATCTTAAAAATCCCAAA
>NW_021409729.1:0-718 GCF_001605985.2 Dendrobium catenatum | reverse complement strand
AGAATAAAGATTTTGTTTGGGCTAATTGTCCTAAACAACTTAAAGGTTATCTGATTCTTGAAGAGAGGGAGGTTCCCTATGTTCTTTATTGAGTGTTTTCAGTGTTCTGTTTGCGGGGTTGTTGGTTTCTTTGGCTGGTTAGGTTGTTTTTGGAATTGCTTTTTTGCTGGAGCTTTGTTTTTGCTCTGTTGGCTGCTGTTTTCTGATGCCCGGTTTTTTTGGTTTCTGGTGGAGAGGGAGGTGTGTTATTACTGGGGTGGTGATTTCTTCTAAGTTGAATGCTGTTATCACTCTGGGAGGTTGGGTTTGCTCGGTTGGAGCTTTTTGGTTTTAAGGGGGACCTGGCTGCAAGATTTCTGGGTTGATATTTTATGTAAGATTGGGTTTTTTGAAAAGATGAGGTTTTTGGTCTGGGGCATTTCTGGATGGGGTTTTCGCTGCTGGCTGTGCAGCTTGTGTTGGTGTGCGCGGTTATTCTTTCTATTATTTTTTTGGTGGTTTTATTGGGGCTGCATGTTGTTCTTTCGTAGCAGCATCTGGTGTTGGAGAATTTTACTTTTTACTCCCTTTTTTGCCTTCATTTTCTCATCTTTGTGGGTTTCTTCTTATGGTTACAGGTATCATTTTGATTATGTTGTTTTTGAGTTCATTATCTTATGGAACTTATTTAATCCTGGAAGCATTTTAATGGGTTGTTCTCCTTATTTTTGCTCTTTTC
>NW_021409728.1:0-286 GCF_001605985.2 Dendrobium catenatum | reverse complement strand
TTGCTGGGTCAACCCAAACCCGACCCGATTTTTAAAACGAGTTGATTTGTTCAACCCGAACCCGAGTTTGAGATGGATTTATTACTTTTTTTTATTTTTATATTAAAAGATGCTTTTAGAAGTAGTAAGAAAATAATCCCAAACAAAATTTTAAAGTGAACGATATTGGCCTTTTCTATGTTATGATAATAGAGAAATTTATGTTTCATTTTTGTAAATTTCTTACTATTTTTTAAAACAAATTATTAGTAAAAAAATTTTAATTTGAAATTTTTTATAATAAAAT
>NW_021409727.1:0-491 GCF_001605985.2 Dendrobium catenatum | reverse complement strand
CATAGATTTAGTGCTTTCATTTGTTTTGTGTAGCCTAATATGTCCCTTCTTTTGGTCTATAAATAGTTAGCCAATATCATGTAATAGAAGATAGATTTTGAGATGAATAATATTTGAGTAGTTTATACTCTGCTTTTGGGTTTCTGTATCCTGAAGGATTTCAGGTGGTGATCCCTCTCCCAAGAAGGAGTTCTTGGTCGCGTCACCGGATTGTCGACCTGGATTCGTCGAGCCCCCTCCGGTCCGGTGTCAGAGGAGGTGATGGCCGACAATTTAGGTGGAGAGGAGGTGGTTGTCGGCGGTTTTGAAGGGGTGGGAGGTGGTGGCCGACGGTTTGGAAGGGAAGGAGAGGGTGGCCGGCGGTTGGAAGTGGAGGGAGGAGTGAGCCGTGATCTTCACTTGATCTTGTTCTTTATTCAGAACTCATCATTTCCAAGTGAAGTCGATGGCTACGTCACTTGATCTTGTTCTTTATTCAGAGTTCAACGTGA
>NW_021409726.1:0-265 GCF_001605985.2 Dendrobium catenatum | reverse complement strand
CTGTGAAATTTCATCAGAGTTCGTCGGCGGATCACTCTGATCACGCCGCAGAATCTTTGCGGTCTCATATACGTGCGGGAGGTTGAAGGCGAAATCTCAGCCGTTAATTCCGATCAATGGCTCGGATTAGATCCCGCAGTATCGGAGCGTGTTTGATCCCAGCCGTCCGATCTGCCATCCGATGGCTGTGTTTAATACGACCGTTAACAGTTAGCGCCAATGATTGCACAGCCAATCAGCGCGCGGCGCGTGTAAAGGGAGCGCT
>NW_021409725.1:0-292 GCF_001605985.2 Dendrobium catenatum | reverse complement strand
GCTTCATCCACTGTAAACCTAACCATAGCTGGACAACGAGTTCGAGTATCTGATCTTCGATATTTTCTTTGGATATTAAGATCAGGAAACTTCTTGAAACCAGCTTTTGAACAAACAAAGTCCTTGGATTTAAATTTCTGGAATTTGGCCAGTAACTATGATGATCCTTACGAACACTAAAACCAAGATTATATCCATATGAACGATAAGCCTCGTATTCCTCTTTCTCATTAACATAAATATCCTGAGAAATATGCATTAAGTGAATGGTAAAATACGCAACCAATACGCA
>NW_021409724.1:0-326 GCF_001605985.2 Dendrobium catenatum | reverse complement strand
AAGATCTTGATTTCCCCAATTTCCATTGATATTGCTAATTCTAAACCAGTTATTAGAGCTTCGTATTCAGCTTCGTTATTAGTGCAAGGCTCTAATAAATGATAAGAATAATGCAACAATCCTTTTTCAGGGGTTATGGAAACCAACCCGATACCGGCCTTCCCTGGGATTACTTCCTGAGGTTCCCCAATCTTTTGTGAAGATGCGACACCATCAAAATATAACTCCCAGGTATTTTCTTCCTGCTCCTCTAAACTCATAATTTGATCATCAGGGAGATCATCATTTAGAGAGGACTCAGCAGGGATCGGGTGTGCTGCTAAGAA
>NW_021409723.1:0-347 GCF_001605985.2 Dendrobium catenatum | reverse complement strand
AACTTCCTAGTTTTAAGTCGGATTTTGATGCACAGCATCTTGTTTTGGGTGTATTTGGAATTCTGTACAGTTTGAAATCACTTTTATGTGAAAATTCTGTTTAGATTTTCTGATATTTCCAAAACAGTGAAACATCACTATTTTAAAATATTCTTTTATTATGTTTAAGCTTCGGAAAATCATATCTTCGTCGTTTTAAATCGGATTTTTACGTATAACCCCTCGATCTTTTCAGAAAAATGTTTATTTTATTTTGAAACCATTTCCAGCCCCTGATTTTGGCTGTTTTGACAGATTTCTGACTTGGAGAAATATTTGATTATTTAATTATTATTTAATTAGCATAA
>NW_021409722.1:0-326 GCF_001605985.2 Dendrobium catenatum | reverse complement strand
AGCTCTAGGAAGGATCCTAAAGTCTAGAGTGGATCTTAGGGTCTAAGATCGGATCTAGATTCTGGAAGGGTCTCAGTGACCTCATACAAAAATGAGGTCAACAGGTCTGCGGGGTAATGCATTGCTATCGTGAGTGTAATGTTGTTATTGTCGTACATGTCTGTCATGTAACTCATGTTCTTCATTGCTAATGATGTCATGTTGGACCACTGCACCGACTACTGGCTCTATAATTGTCGATGATATAAGGCATGAAACATAGTCAAGTGTGCACCATACTAATATGGTCCACTATATCGACTGACTAAAGTGATCCTAAGAGGGCC
>NW_021409721.1:0-313 GCF_001605985.2 Dendrobium catenatum | reverse complement strand
CAAGATTCAACTATTCAATATTAAAAGGAGTAATAAGATTAACTTCTTCATTATGTATTTATTTTTTTCCTTCAATATCTTCATCATTAAGAATCATTAATTCCAATTCTGATTTGTCAAGAGAAATATTTGCAATTTTCATTCACATCTTATTATCACCTTCCACATATATTGGAGTATTTCTTGATAAAACGATCAAATTTCTAAATATTTATGAAGGAAAACACATTGAGGGGTATCTTAAAGTCATTCTTTACTTGTGTTGGGTCCTGGAGTGTTCGCGGCGGTAGAGAAATATATAGTTTAACGTCTT
>NW_021409720.1:0-249 GCF_001605985.2 Dendrobium catenatum | reverse complement strand
ATTGCCAACTTAAGTATGAGAAGGTGAGTGTAAATTGCATTTCTTACCCATATCTCCACCATCAGGCTGAAGCTTAAGATCATCAAAAATATTTTGAGGAACTTTATCTACATTCAACAAAACTTCTCCATGAACTTGCTCATTATCTTCCACATGAACAGACATGTCAACATTCAATCTAACTTCATCAAGCCATTTTCCATATTGAACCGAGTTTTAGATCTTCCCCTCTACTTGCCCAAAATTTTA
>NW_021409719.1:0-698 GCF_001605985.2 Dendrobium catenatum | reverse complement strand
AAGCGGGTCGGGTTCGGGTTGAAATGTTCGACCCGTTTGCAAAAACGGGTCCGATTCGGGTTGACCTGTTTAGATCAGTGTCAGCTCGGGTTCGGGTTCGACCCGAACCCGAATTGACACCCCTACTTCTGATTATTGAGCTTCCGCTCTCATAATTTTCATATGTAATCAACCCAAACTGATCACCGAAAACGGATTCTAGATGACAAACCATACCTGGAACGCGATGGCCTGAGCATAGGGTCCGGCGTCGATCGCCTTGGCGACTCGACTATTTGCCCCATCGGCGCCGATCACCACGTCCACGGCCATGGTATTGATGGAACCATCCTTGACGTAATGGACGATGTACGGTTCCTTGGCTGAAGACGGTGATTCAAGGGCGGTAAATAGACCGGCAATCAGTCGGGTCCCATTTGATTCCGCCCTGCGGCGGAGGAAAGCGTCGAGAACCTCACGGCGGAGCATGGGGATGTGCTCGCCCGGACGAAGGGTTTTGCCGAAATCTGCGTGGAGGTTAGAAGGGGAGATGATCCGCATCCGAGTGACGCGACGGTCGATGAGCTCTTCGGGGATGGAGAACTCGTCCAGCATACATAGCGGGATGGCGCCGCCGCAGGGTTTGGACCCATCGGGACTGCGCTCCAGGAGGTAGGTTTCCACGCCGGCAGCGGCGAGGGCTTCCGAAGCGCTGGATC
>NW_021409718.1:0-283 GCF_001605985.2 Dendrobium catenatum | reverse complement strand
GGTGTTTCAACTCTAATTCCATCAACTAGTCTAGTTGTTTTTGTATATCCTTCTTGAACAAAAATCCACATGCGATAATCAAGTGACTGTAAAAATGTAGACATGCGTGTTTTCCAAAAATCAAAAGGAATATTTTCAAACAGTAGAGGTCTAGTTATAGAATAACCCTCACGCGTATTTCTGTTTCCAAATGTAGCCATCTACGATAATCAAAAAGTAGTCTAAACTTATGATTTTGAAACAAAGCTCTGATACCACTTGTTAAAACTCGTTCAATGAGAAT
>NW_021409717.1:0-237 GCF_001605985.2 Dendrobium catenatum | reverse complement strand
TCATTGGCATTTTTCAGAGAAGTATTAAGACCATGATCAAGAGGATTGCATTGAATTTCATTAAGGAAATGAAGCTGGTTCCTCTTAGCCTCGAGGATAGCCTTGGAAAGGAATGAAGAAGAAGACCAATTCTTCTTTTTAATATCAATTTTGACTTTCCTTAAACAGTTGTAGAAGGCATAAATAGGGCTGGCAGTGTATGGTTTGTCAAAAGCATTAAGTAAAATCTCCCAATAA
>NW_021409716.1:0-308 GCF_001605985.2 Dendrobium catenatum | reverse complement strand
ATAAAAAAGGACAAAATAAACAACAGAAACCAATATATAATGAAAAAAAAAAGTTGGGATGAATAAAAAAAGAAAAAAAATGAACAAACGAGTAAAAAAGAAATCAATTATCAAAAAAAATAAAAAAAGTAAAATATGAAAAAAATTCAAAATAAATAAAAAAAAAAGAAATAATGAAAACAAAAATATTAGAAAATATAAATAAAAAGTAAAAATTGAAAAAAAAAACGTTCAAAATAAAAATGCAAAAAAAGAAATAATAAAAAAATGCCTAGTCGTTAACTCATTGAATGACGGCAGTTTTTTTT
>NW_021409715.1:0-203 GCF_001605985.2 Dendrobium catenatum | reverse complement strand
ATAAGCTGTCTCAATCTTCTTGGCATCCTCCTTCTCTCGGTTGGATCAAGGTGAATGTAGATGCTTTAGTGCTCTCTAACAACAAAGCCGACATAGGAGGAGTTTTTAGGGATTGAAGGGTCGTGGTTTAGCTGCTTTTGGGTTTTGTTATCTTCATTGGGACTGCTCTCAAATGGAGTTCTTAGCTATTCTGGCATTGATAG
>NW_021409714.1:0-239 GCF_001605985.2 Dendrobium catenatum | reverse complement strand
TTGGACGGCCAGGATTAAACTGGGGAAGGCTCGAATCACTGCCAGGTGGACGATGGCGACGTCTAGGAGGGATCGTATAGATCAAACCGGTGGGCAGCAGCCTTGATCCAGGGATTATCTGGGGGGGGGACCACTGGAACTTAAATTCAATTGGTTCCGACCGCCGCCGGCCATGGCCTGGGTCGGGTTGACCGGGGGAGATCGATGGGGACATGATGGAGCCAAGGGTGAAGTCAATT
>NW_021409713.1:0-280 GCF_001605985.2 Dendrobium catenatum | reverse complement strand
TTCTGAATGGTCAGCACTACTCCTCTACAAAGTCCTCTCCCCATTTTCACATTCCCCGTGCCCATCATCACCCCATAGCCTCCGGTATCCACTAGTGCCATACCAAGCAACTCAACAAGCCGGGTGGAAATGAAATTGTGGGTTGCCCCACTATCTATCAGAACCACCACCTCGTGGTCAGCTATCACCCCTTTCACTTTCATAGTGTGACTCGAAGTGAATCCCACTACAGAGTTCAGGGAGACTTCTGCCACATCCAGGTGCAACTTCTCCTCCTCCA
>NW_021409712.1:0-223 GCF_001605985.2 Dendrobium catenatum | reverse complement strand
CTAGACCGTTGATCGCCCGATCAACGGTCCAGACCGATCTGCGCAGCTCGTTCGCCCGACCGTGTAGCTGATCGCTAGCTTGATCCGCCGTCCAACTAGATCTGGGCCGTCCGTTTGGAATTGCGGGATCTAATGTCCGCCGCTTGATCCCCCTCCATCAAAATCAAACGACGGGACTTGATCTCTGCCGTTAGATCAAACCTGCTTGGATCGGACGGTCACT
>NW_021409711.1:0-262 GCF_001605985.2 Dendrobium catenatum | reverse complement strand
ATTATTAGGTTTAGAATTCGGGTTATTGTCAGTGGTACCCGACCACTTTACTTTCTGCAAAATTCTTGTTTGTAATAAGCAAGGCAACTTTGCCTATGGACATTCATTAATTAATTCATTTATATTTGATGTGTTGAAATGATTGCCTCTAGGATTTCTTGCTTTTCTTAGTTTTTTGGCGACTATGTGCCGCTTTTGTTTTTGCCTGGATACGTGAGACTGGTGAGGGTGTGAAAGTTTTATACTCAAAATCTTAAAGTTT
>NW_021409710.1:0-1066 GCF_001605985.2 Dendrobium catenatum | reverse complement strand
TTGCAATATCTTATGACCCGACCTACATTGTCAGGATGTTTAGCCCATTGGTCTATGATATTACTACAATTTGAGATTACTTTCACTCCTCTTCGTGCTGTGAAAGGACAAGCCGTCACCGACTTTCTGGCAGCACACCCGCTGCCGGCAGATTCTCCTCTAAACGATGATATACCTGACAAACAAATCATGAGTTTGAGGGAATCTGGCGAGGCCATCTAGGAATTATATTTTGATGGAGCGGCATCCTCTCGTAGGAATGCAACCCAACAATCTATAATTCTTGGAAAGGCTGGAGTCAGTCTAATTTTCATAACGCCAGAAAAAGGAATGATGCATTTTTCCTACCATTTATTGGAGCCCTGCATAAATAACGAAGCTGAATACGAAGCTTTGATAACCGGTTTGGAACTTGCAATTCTAATGGAAATTAAAGAGATTAAGATCTTTGGAGATTCCCAGTTGGTGATTAACCAAGTGGCCGGAACTTATAAAGTCTTGAATCCTAATCTCCTAAGATACAACTAGTACACACTTCACTTATTGGAACAAATTCCTACCGCCACTTTGTATAGGGTTCCCCGTGGAAGCAATTCTGCGGTAGATGCCTTGGCAAAAATTGCAAAGGAATTTGCATGTCCTGAGGAGGATTCCATCCCTATAGAGGTTCAGGGTTGTAAAGCCCTCTCTCTTATAGATTTGGAACACATTAGTAAGACTACCCTTCAGATTCTTTCTGCCTCTTCGACAACCGATGAAGAAGGCGATTGGAGACGACCCTTAATCGACGACCTTAAAGAAGGGAAGCTTCCTCAGGATAAATCACTCTCCAACCAAATTCAGAAACGTGCCCTATCATATGCACTAGTCAACAATTTGTTGTACCGTCGATCCTTCGATCACATGTGGCTGTGCTGTTTGGACCAGCAAGAAGCCTTGAAGATTGTTAATGAGGTTCATTCAGGACTATGCGGTTCACATAAATCGGGTCCAAAAATGAAATTGAGGATTAAAAGACTTGGATACTAGTGGCCTACAATGATTGACGATTGCATGAATACTGTAA
>NW_021409709.1:0-332 GCF_001605985.2 Dendrobium catenatum | reverse complement strand
AGCTTATATATTACAAGGCAAAAGTGTTATATGCTTTCAAAGTATACAGGTGTAACTTTATTGTCATGTACCTCATTACAAAAAGTAATTAGTATTTTAAGTGTTTGTTAAAGTCCCATTGCTCCAGGTCTTCTATAGGATTCCAAAAGAGAACACACCCAAGGGAGAGGGGATTATTTTTTGTAGCCTTATATGCATATGTATAAGCAAGTATTTTTAAACCTTTATAACTCAATGAATATATACAACTCGATCTAGTTACATTCTAGATTCTAGACACTTTACATTTGCATTTGACTCTTTCATATATATTTGCACCTAGGTACATTCTA
>NW_021409708.1:0-202 GCF_001605985.2 Dendrobium catenatum | reverse complement strand
CACAAACTTTAGAGAATTTTACATGTGATTCGAAATCCGATCTTCCGTGTAGGAGCCTCAAATGGCTTTAAAACTGCCGAAATTGAGTCTGGAACGTCAAAAAATGATCCCAGGGACCCCAAAAACGTCTAATTTGGCCTTTCAGGGGCAAAAGTCGGACCCGAAATGGAGTGGGCAGCCGAATGAACCGAACCCTTGCCGC
>NW_021409707.1:0-245 GCF_001605985.2 Dendrobium catenatum | reverse complement strand
TTTTTCAATAGTTGTGTCACATTTTTGTGCATCTTTTTACTTGTGGGCTTATTTTGTACCTCTTTTTCAAATTGTGAACCATTGTACATTCCTTTTTTTATATTTATACATTTTTCAAGAGTAATCTTGATCTTTCCAAAATTAATAATCAAAAATTTTAAATTTTTCTAAGTGTATCAATATTTATTGATAAGTGAAATACAAAATAAAAAAAACATCACAATTGTAATAATAATATTAAACAT
>NW_021409706.1:0-353 GCF_001605985.2 Dendrobium catenatum | reverse complement strand
GACGATCAGTTGTAAATCTGCTCCAGAATTTGCCCAATTTTTCTCCAGGTGATTTTCTGTACACATCGTCCAGGCCAATTTGGACATCGTCCAGGCCGATTGGCACTGTAGAAAATGTCGGCCTGAGAATAGTTCTGGGAACTGTCCAGAACGATCCAAAATGGTCTGATCGTCCCGGGACGATCTAGCAATCGGCCGGGCCGATCTGAAGATTATAAAGCTGATTTCAAGTCATTTGGAGGAGAGAGAAAATCAAAATTAAAAATAAAAATATCTGAGGAGAGAGAAAGTCGTGGACTTTTGTGGAAAAGTTGATTTTCGGACGACGCGGAGCCATTTTCGTCCGAAGTGAC
>NW_021409705.1:0-203 GCF_001605985.2 Dendrobium catenatum | reverse complement strand
AATCAATAGTATCAATGAATCTATGAATCTATGCCGTTCATGTCCATATCGATGTCAATAATCAATAATCAATAGTAGCCATGCTCAATGATCAATCAATGAAATCAATGAATCCGTACAATAAGAAATCGATTCAATAAATCCATCGGAAATCAATAAATCAATACAGATCAGGAAATCCATACAATGCAATATCGTATACA
>NW_021409704.1:0-1392 GCF_001605985.2 Dendrobium catenatum | reverse complement strand
ACAATATCATCACAATTAATGTTTATTTTAATAAAAAAAGATATATTTTTGAAGTGTTTTGTTACAATATTTATAAAATAATAGTCTTAGGAGGTTGTGAGACCTAAAAGAACCTGCCCGAGGCTAACCAACAGGGGGTGAATTGATAATTTTAAATTTTCTCTAACTTAAATAAAATATTTTAATAATTTTTTCAATATCTAAAAATAGAAAATGCTATCACTTAATGTAGAAGCGAATTAATTTTACAATAATAAATGGATTAAGGTTCTTAACCACACAATTGATCATTGAAAAATAAAGCGTAAAAAATAATAAAAATAAACATACACGAATTTTTAGTGGATCGGTCCAACCTTATCTACTTCCACTCCCTAGAAACCTCCTTTCCAGGTATTTCATTAAAAATAGCATCTCTCTTTTTTTTCCAACAGAAAGGCGGAGAAGCCCTTCCTAAATTCCTCAAACAATTCGGTGTGGCAGAGGACCTTACTCCTTTTCACCCTCCTCGTGAAGGCAGAGAACTAGAATATTCACCCTCTTATAGAAGGCAAATAACCTGGAATTCTTTTTCTCAAACCTATTGATGGCAGAGAATCACGACTTTTTGTTGTTATCCATAGAGACACATAAGGATCATGGCAAAAGCTTGAAGAAGATAGAGAAGAACCATTCATGTACAATTAGTTCAAAGTAGTCTTGTTTCTACTCTATGAAGAGGCAGTGCTTGTACAAACAGTTTAAGGAGATGAATGGATCGTCCATGATAATTAAGAGCATCATCCAGTATAATTAATACAAAATAATCTTTTTAGAAAGTAAAAATTACCTTATTTTGTATGATTAGTTCAAGAATTCGTAATGATCATTCGGTACGATATGCGATGATATATTTGTGTCCTATGTAGACCTCAATTCATACAATATGAAATTGGGGGTCCTATACTATTAGTTCAATAACTATGATATTTTGTCTCGGACAATAGGAGATGATAAAGTATCATCGCACACAAGAATCAGGTTGTATAATATGATTATCACTAATCATCTTGCATTATCTAATTGAAAATATTAACCATAATTACTCCCCTAATCAAAGGATCAATTTAGGTACGACTATCATATATCATATAGTATGATATATATCATACGGTATGATAAAAAATAAATTTTTTACTTTAAAATATTACTTAAATTATGATTGGCAATTATTTTCATTATTATAATGAATCATACTTTACTATTGAAGTCATACAATAAGATTACTTTAATCAATCTTAATTATGAGAAGTGCCTTATTTAAGTATTTTTTAGTTAATTGATCATCTCGTATGATATAAATCATATTGTACAATTAGTTTAGAAAATTCAACTTTATGATAGACTTAAACT
>NW_021409703.1:0-299 GCF_001605985.2 Dendrobium catenatum | reverse complement strand
CAAAGATCTCCTAACCACCTCTTTGCTCTCTCATAAAAACACTTAGTAGCCAAAAGTCTTATGAAATAAGTTAATATAAGACTTTAAATAAAGAGCCTCCAAGAAAGCCCTAAATTTCAATCTGGTGCTTCGGATCATCTAGTACGATCCTAGATCTTATGATTAGTTCAAAATAGTATAAGGAACCAGCACAAACTACAACACATTGTATGATTAGTTTAAGTGTTTATATTGATCATCCTGTAAGATTAGGAACATCGTCCTGTATGATTATAAATATATATATATATATATATATA
>NW_021409702.1:0-202 GCF_001605985.2 Dendrobium catenatum | reverse complement strand
CTAATTAATTTATTTTTATTTTTCTCTAAGTTAGAGCATAGGTTCAACATAACTTATATGATTATACTCCAATTTATATTACTAAAATCAATATTATATTGGAAGTTAAATGATTAAAAAATTTTCTTATAAATTTGATAGCATTATAATGGTTAAATTTAAAAAATTTATTATTATTACTATTTGTTATTAATATTTATTA
>NW_021409701.1:0-250 GCF_001605985.2 Dendrobium catenatum | reverse complement strand
GATCCGACAGGAAGGGAACGTCGAAGGAGCGAAGTCGAACAGCAACGAAGGAGCCGAAGAAGCGATTAGATTGCACCTCCTTCGAAGCAACGAAGCCGCAGGACGACAAGGAGCAACAAAAGCAAACGACGCCTCAGCCATTACTGGTTAACTTAATTAATATAATTTAAAATATTAATAGCTAAGTAAATTAATTAAATAATTAATAGTATAATTAGTGTATAAATTAATGATCTAATTTAACTTAATT
>NW_021409700.1:0-943 GCF_001605985.2 Dendrobium catenatum | reverse complement strand
AATAGGAGGTTTTGGTATTTTATCTTTGGTAGAAAGGCTGGAACCTTTGAGATCTAGACATGCTTTGAACTTTATCAACAATCCTGATTCTCTTCTTAATAAAACATTAAGTGCCAAATATGGAAAAGTGCTTTGGAAAGAAGAAAACAGTTTCAGTATATCTTCAACGTGGAAAATTATTTTAAATGGTGCAGAATTTTTGTTACCTGTTATGAGATGGACAATATCAAATGGAGATTGCATTGGCACTTTTAGAGACTGCTGGATTCTAGATAAGACCTTGGATAAGTGGCCGACTTTTGTTACTGTTATTACTCCTAATTTCAGCAAAATTTCAACCTTCATTACTGACGGAAAATGGGATATGCTGAAATTAAAAGCTTGCTTTGGAGAAAGTTTAATAGAATTGATCAATTCTATTCCCATTCAATCAGAAAAAACTGAAGATAAACTGGAATGTATTAAAAAGCTATCAGGTACATCGATTGCTACATCAGTTTATGAAATTTTTTTTGAAAACTTTGATATAGATGCTACAAATGGAGAAAGGCTCTAAAACTGAAACCAAAAATTGATTTCTTTTGGTGGAGATTATGCAAGAATGGTATTCCAACATTTTCTTATCTCTTATATAGAAGACTTGCGGATCATGGAGGATGTCCTAGAGGTTGCCTTGAAATGGAGGATACAGAACATATTTCTTCTAAATGTGGTTTTTTCAAAAAGGTGTTCAATTTGTTGGCTAAATGGTAGTTTTATGTACCAGATTTCGATTCCTTAGAAAGCTGCTATCAGATTTTGAATAATTTGGCTTCTTGTAATCTGTTCTTGGGTAATCTTATATGCTCTGTAATTTTCTATTGCTGGAATAGCAGAAACAAACTTGTTCATGGAGGTAAAGATGATAGCTGTGCTACTATCGCTTCTAGATCAATCATTCAAA
>NW_021409699.1:0-1573 GCF_001605985.2 Dendrobium catenatum | reverse complement strand
GTGAAACAAATTAAATTAATGAGAGGCCATAAATCAGCAAGTATAGGCCTTGGAGAACAAAAAACTCAAGTAAGTGAACAACATGAACAAAAGGTTAAAGCCACTTACTTCACATGAATTTCCATGGTTAGAAGTGCTTCTATGGAAGCAAATTAGGGTTTTGATGGGGTTAACCCCAATATTTGAAAGCATTTTTGAAGTCCCTCAAAATTTGGTTGAGATGTATAAGTTTAGAAGATGTGGCTTTCCCAAAAGAATGACATTATCAATATATAGGAGGTAGTAGAAGTGCTTGACCCAAGTAGATATGGCAGCATAGTATTTTCTTTCATTGATGGAATCATCTAGGAGGATAGAGAAACCATCTATAGCTAAGTGAAAAATATATATAAGGGGAGAGTGGACAGTGGAGACATTAGAAGAGGAGAAGTATTGACCATTCGATTGGAGCAATGCACATTCATGGATTATGTGGATGAGTTATTCTCGACCGTCTAACAAAATCAATGCCTTTTTAATATAAAGTTTAACACAAAAGTAATGAGATCTGCTTGAGGAGTTAAAGTTGCCCATAATGCCATTAGCCAAACCAGGTTAACAAAAGCCTATACAATTTGATGTGGAGGGAATAGTTAGGTATTGAATTATACCAACTATAAAAGAGCCCCATGTAGGAGAGGTTGAGGAGCCCGGCCTAAAACATGCATTTGTTGAAATTAATAAGTTTGTTTGATGATAAAGGAACACCACTAGCCTTCTTCTCTTAATATCTACATCTATTAAATTTTCTCAAATCCAATCAAGCCTCCTTACTAAAGTTGGCAAATTTTGACAAGAAATAACCAAAGGCCATCTCTCTCTCTCTCTCTCTCTCTCTCTCTCTCTCTCTCTCTCTCTCAAAATGGGAATTGGCTGCATACAACACAGATGAAAGGAGGAGTTTGACTTAATGGAGAAAAGACCATGGATTGTTTTCTTTCATTTGAGAATGGGGTAAAAGGAGAACTTGGAGTTGTCCCATTTGATCCAAATTCTCCTAAGACTGTTAGAGGAGAAGTTATTGCAATCCCCTTCAATGGGGAAGAGATGATGAGTAGACATGAAAAAGCGCAATTAAGAAGAGAGGCATTAACCCTAGCATCCAAAATGCTATATATGTTCAATCATTTGAAAGAGATAAGGTTCTTATAGTAAAAATCATTATCAATTACATTAAAATATATAACAAACATTGCTAGTGATTGTGTGATGATGGCAAAGTAGATTGGATTATATCTACGTTTCTATTAGTGATGTAAAAATATGACCAATCCTTCATAGATTAAAAAGGATTTAGGCAAACATATTATATTATGTTGATGATGGATGTCATGGCTATTACTTAGAATTGATTGTGAGCCAAGTTAGTCAATTAGTTAGATCCAATCAAACTTAGAATTGCATGGGGAGTGTAAACCAAAAGGGATCCATCAATTGTAAAACTCATTTTTAAATTCAAATGCCTGAGCTCATAAGTGAGGGCCAACCTTTTAGTAATTTTATCGTAATACATTTTTTAATAATCTAGTTTAGT
>NW_021409698.1:0-303 GCF_001605985.2 Dendrobium catenatum | reverse complement strand
TCCTCTACGTCCTTACACCGGACGTAATAAAAGTTCCGCCTGACCACCCTCTCATCCTATCTTTTTTCAAGTGAGCAATTCTTTCTTAGGCTTAGATCATATTAAGGAGCATTTACTCCAAAATAATTCATCCAACTAGATCTTTTAAGTCATCTATGAAATGTTTGCTCTCATCCCACTCCTCGATAGTCTCCACAATAGTTTTGATCCTCGTTGACAACTCATCCACAATAGTTTTGATCCTCTTGACTTACTTGAAAATAGTTTAGAAAATATAAATTGATCGTTGTATCTTAGAAACAC
>NW_021409697.1:0-321 GCF_001605985.2 Dendrobium catenatum | reverse complement strand
GCAACCAAAAATATGCAAATGTGACAAATTAGGTGTTCTTCCTTTTAGCAACTCGTAGGGTATTTTATTTAATTTAGATCTTATATTCACCATATTCAGTACATTACATACAGTGCTAACCGCCTCAGCCCAAAAATATCTAGGAAGTGAGTATTATACCAACATTGCTCGGGCGGCTTCTATTAATGTTCTATTTTTCCTTTCGACTATCCCATTCCACTAAGGGGTTCTAGGTGCAGAAAAGTTGTGATCAATTCCTTTTTTCTTACAAAAATCTTCAAATATCTCATTCTCAAATTCTTCTCCATGATCACTTTGTAT
>NW_021409696.1:0-231 GCF_001605985.2 Dendrobium catenatum | reverse complement strand
TTCAGTACAGTCTTTCATCCTCAGACCGATGGATAGTTTGAGAGGACCATTCAGGTGCTGGAAGACCTGTTGAGACTTTGTGTTCTGGACTTTGGCGGAAGCTGGGAGGATGATATCCCGCTGATTGAGTTTGCTTATAACAACAGTTTCCAATCCAGTATCGGTATGGCACCGTACGAGACTTTGTATGGCAAGAAGTGCCGTACTCCTTTGACTCTGACGGAGGTCGGA
>NW_021409695.1:0-213 GCF_001605985.2 Dendrobium catenatum | reverse complement strand
CTTGTGTGGAAACTTATAATTGGACATTTTCTTTAATCTTTTTCTTTGGGCTTTGATCTTACCTCTTATAATTAAGTTTTTAACTTGATTATTTTCATCTACATAATGTGTTATATCAATTACCATAATGAATAAGAGCCCAATTGGGGGCAAGTGCTGGCACAAGCACGACACCTTACTTATTTCCCGGGCTACTAACGCGTACAGGGGGGC
>NW_021409694.1:0-228 GCF_001605985.2 Dendrobium catenatum | reverse complement strand
AATAAGAAAAACATCATAATTGAAATAACAATATTAAAAAAAAAACGCACAAAGGTTCGCAATGTGAAAAAGAGGCACAAAATAAGCCCAAATGAAAAGATGCACAAAAATGTGCCATAAATTTGAAAAAGATGCGCAAAGCGCCACATGTGATAGTTATTTTTTTCCAAACTCTTTTAATCTCTTAATTTAAATTGATCTTATATACATTTATATTACATATTGAAA
>NW_021409693.1:0-260 GCF_001605985.2 Dendrobium catenatum | reverse complement strand
GCCGGCGGCGGCTCGAGGTGGTCGGGATTTGGTTGGGGAATGTGGGGAAGGGTCGTGGAAACACCTCATAAAATCTCAGGGGTTTTGGAGCTCTAGAGATCAAGCAAGAGTCAAAAACGTCCTCAAAATAACCTAATTCTCTCTATTTAAACTCCCAACCCTAAGAGGAACGGCTAGGATCGAATCATGATCAAATTAGGAGTGAAATTAGAGGGATTAGGCTGTGGTTTTCAAATTCAAAACGAAGGGGATTGATTGGC
>NW_021409692.1:0-291 GCF_001605985.2 Dendrobium catenatum | reverse complement strand
TTCTTCTATCAAATGAGAATACAAGGAATTCTACTTTCCTACAATATCTTCATTTCATTCTATTGCTATGCACCTTTTTTTCTTGAAGAACAAAACGCTTCACACCTTTCTTCTTCTCTATAAAGAACAAAATGCTTCGCAACCTCAACCCAGATTTCATGAACAATCAGTGTATTGCACAATTTCAAAGCATAATTAAGTGTACATAGCTCAAACACACTATAAAATATGCATAACTTCCTTAGTAGACGTAACTTGCATGAATCCAAATTGATTTTGCAAAACATTAGC
>NW_021409691.1:0-318 GCF_001605985.2 Dendrobium catenatum | reverse complement strand
ACTATATGAATAAGATATTGTTCCTATTGATTGCCACAGGTTCTTATAGATATATAATTATTATTTCTGATTGATGCATTGGCTTTAGTTATAAGTATGGGTTACTTGTTGAGCTATGTGCTTATTATATGGTTTTTATATGTTTTCAGGCTAGGGTAAGGATCTTGTAGATTAAAATTGTTTTGAGCTGCGAGCTAGAGTTTCCTTTCATATCTGTTGGTATTTCTTTTGTTCTTTTGTAGTCATGATGTATTATTCATAACGATGGACTAGTTTATTTTATATGATAACTATTGTACGTATATATTTTTAGGCATG
>NW_021409690.1:0-325 GCF_001605985.2 Dendrobium catenatum | reverse complement strand
ACAACAACAGGTTCCTCCAACACCGGAGCTTCACAACAATTTTTCGCAGTTTTAGATACAATACGATTCGGGTGCAAAATTGGACAAGCATCCTTAGAATGACCTAGAGAACTACAATGATTACAAAAACTGGGAATTTCATCAAATATAACATTCTGAATATACCCAGATTCCACATATCCAACCCATATCTTCTCCTCATGTTTCTTGGTAACATCCAACTCAACCAATATACGAGCTACCGACGGCCGCGACCCAGATGCCGTCGCCAAGTCGGATTTGAGGGGTCGACCGAAAAGAGAGCCTAAACCAAAGAGTATTCTAG
>NW_021409689.1:0-222 GCF_001605985.2 Dendrobium catenatum | reverse complement strand
ATCACCGGATTTAACATTATTTTCCTTATCTTTAGCCTAAATAACCAAATCTTCATTGACCAAAATTTTAGGTACTGAACTAAGAATATCAAATTTATTACAAGAATTTGATATATTAGAGCAGGAAGAAACAGGGGACTTACACACCGGTCCCTCCTTGTTATCCTTAGAGAAACCAACTCTGTCTTCTTCAACTTGATTGCTCTTCTCTATAATAGGCTG
>NW_021409688.1:0-334 GCF_001605985.2 Dendrobium catenatum | reverse complement strand
TATGATACCACCTGTTGAAACTTGTTTAATATGAATTGGGTTGTTAGACCTAAGCTTATATCCTAGCGACTACCTAAGAGGAGGGTGGGTGAATTGGTAATTTAAAAATTATTCCTATTTTGAAATTTAAACCAATAATAACTTTAGTGAATTTTTGTAGAGAAAGTTTTTCAACCACAAATTAAACAATATAGTAAAGTAAAATCAAAAGCAGTGGAAAATAAAAAGATACAAGATTTACGGTGGTTCGGTCAAACACGACCTACATCCACTCCCCGGAGGCACCATCCGAGTATTGCATAAATACCAATAGTGACTCTCCTTTTGCACCCAC
>NW_021409687.1:0-344 GCF_001605985.2 Dendrobium catenatum | reverse complement strand
TTATGCTAACTCCAACATAATGCATCAGATTTAAAAAAAAAAAGAAAAAAAAAATGAAACTTTACTCTTTCTCTCAAATATAACCTTAGGAGAGTAAACAAGCATATAGTAACAAAATCAAAACCATTGTCTCAAAAATCAAAGTGAAAGCACACATTTATCATTATTGGAGGAATTATTGGCATACGGAGTCTGGAGGTAGTTCTACATATGAATTGTGAGTGTGCACAGTGTGTATTAAATGCAATGTGTATTTTTGTACACACTGTGTATATAATGTAACTTTACATCCGGACTCCACACAGAATAATTTCTCACATTATTGGGCTTAACCTGTTGTTGGC
>NW_021409686.1:0-425 GCF_001605985.2 Dendrobium catenatum | reverse complement strand
GCTTTGAAATTAAATTCAGAAGATTCTGATTTACTTATATTTCCTACTGAGTTGACTCCAAATAATTCTGAGTTGATTTTGAATAATTCTAATGGTGATGTCGAAAATCTCGAGTTGGAAATAATACTTTTACTACTCAATTCAGATCCTGATTTAGTTGACATTGAATCCATTGATCTTAGGGTTATAACAAAACCTAGACCTATTAAGATTATGAATATGAATTTGGAGGACAGTAATTTGAATCTGAATGATTCTGAGCCTAATTAGAAAAATGAGCCTCCTCATGTTTTATTGGAATCTATTTTAGAAGTTGCTCTTTTAGATTTACATTTGAAAGAGTGTGTCTGTCTTGATTGGGCTTATCTCAACATTCCTCGTACCGACTTTAATATTAGAGAGAGTATTAGCCCATACTTTCATGT
>NW_021409685.1:0-227 GCF_001605985.2 Dendrobium catenatum | reverse complement strand
AAGCTAGGAGTGGAGGCAAGGTTACACTTGGAGATAATACCACAAGGAAGGTGATTGGAACAGCTATAATTAGAAATATTAAGAACTTTTACATTGAAAACATGTTATTGGTAGAAGGCTTAAAACATAATTTGTTAAGTATAAGCCAACTATGTGACAAAGGATATTGTGTGAAATTTTTTCCTACTATCTGCATATTAAACCTAAATAATAAAGATGTTTTGAAT
>NW_021409684.1:0-278 GCF_001605985.2 Dendrobium catenatum | reverse complement strand
TGAAACATAAAATTTTCCTTTTTGAAAGGGCAAAAAATAGAAAAAAAAAAACTATTCCTCAGTTTGGTCCCGCCTAACACTAACATTAACACGGAAGGCATAAATTAGAAAAGGGTGACCCAAACTCACTGAAGCGGTATCCATGATAATATACATCATAGAAGAGTAATTGTGCTTTCTTGTATCTATTGAGTAATGCACATGAATAGCATTCTTAAGAAAAGCATGGTCTCACATAACTTATTTAATTTTTCCTACTTGGGAAAAGGTAAGCATAA
>NW_021409683.1:0-917 GCF_001605985.2 Dendrobium catenatum | reverse complement strand
AGAAAATATTAGAAATGACATTTCTTTATTAGATTTAAATAAGAATTTGACTCTTACCAAAACAGAATGGACAATAAAGATTCTTGCAACCGACCCTGCATAGTGGGATAAAGGCTTGATGTTGATGTTGTTCTAAGCCATCTTCTCCCATTCATTATATATATATATAATGAAGACATCGATCCAAGGTTCAAACATGTGTATCGCCGGAAGCATCGCAGATCGATGGCCACGATTCAGAGCTTATATTTCTAGTTGTTTATGCATTTTATTTTTATGTTTTCCTATTGTACCCTTATGTTGAGTTGAGTCATGTTGGGGCCCTGAGGGCAATTTAGTCTTTATTTATTCATGTATGCTTGAGACCTATATATATGGGTCTTTTCTCTTGTAATAGCTAATGAATGTTTGAATAAAAAATTGCTTTTGGTTTCTACTTCTTCTTGCATGAGGGCTTGAGAAGGGAGAGAGCTCAAGGGGAGCAAATTGCAAGGCCCACCAGTCGTTGGAAGAGTCCGCGGCTCGTGGTTAGACTTTTCTATCTTCTCATTCGCGTTTTCCTTCATCTTCTTTCCCTCCACTACAAGAAATCCCGCCTCCACTCCCATTGCCGCCGCCCCTTGGGAACCCGCCGCCAACCACCACCTCAACCCCGGCCGGCCACCTCGCCGGCAACTTCCCTTCTCCCACTCAACCTCTTCCCTACACAATTTACAAATTTGAAATTCGAAATTTCAAATTTCGAATTCTTTTCTAATTTGGAACTCCAATTTAGGAAGGTTTTCATGATGGAATTCAATTTCAATTTGATTCAGATTGGAGTTATGAAACCTATTGCCACGTCATCATCCCAGATTGGAAACCTTTTTCCCTTGAATTTCCCTCTCTCTTCCTCTTAGCATGCCGCCGGCCCTTAG
>NW_021409682.1:0-337 GCF_001605985.2 Dendrobium catenatum | reverse complement strand
ATAAAGACGTGCACGGTTGGTGTTGGTGAGACACCGCGACAGTTGTATTTTTTGTTTTTTCTCCCACCATGCGCACTAAAGGTGTGCTTGAGGTTTTAAAAAGTATTTTTTTTGAAAAAAAAGCAATTTTGATTTCCCCCCGCCCCGGGGTACTTATAAGTGACCCCGCTTCGCCGTACGTGCCGCACCGGGGTTCCATTCTACCACGGCCAATAAAGGCGTGCTTAGGACAGTTCTCCAGTTTACCACGAATATTGATGTAGGGTTTTGAGTTTAGAAAAATTCATACCTCCGCGAGGTTGTAGTGGTTGACACGTGGATCGAGGGGTCACTCGCC
>NW_021409681.1:0-1067 GCF_001605985.2 Dendrobium catenatum | reverse complement strand
CTTCAGTTAACAAAATTAATTAATGAACCTTACATAAGTTGATAGAATGTGTTAACATTTCTACTTCTTGTTTATATTAACTATGGATTAAAAATTCTAATGTTGATTCTAATAATTTGAAGGATTTCGATAGCAGCCTCTGGTGTTTGGATGATCATCTACGAACAACGAGATATGCTAAAGTTCTCAGCTAGCTCATTCCATTTTTAGTATTTTGATAAAAAATTGATTTTCTTTTTAAGTAATAATCCATTGATGGTTATGTTCAGCATCTGAAAAGGATGCAATGGCTTTAAAGAGAAACAAAGAAAAAAGAGCATTTCCTACATATATCATGATATGTATTTTCCTACCTATGGCTAAGGATGAAATGGCTATGTCTTCTCTAACCAAAAAAGGTTGCGAGGTACTATTTTTTGGTCACACCACTTGTTGAAATAAAAAAAAAAAAAGTTATTTCTTGCAATTGGTGGCACTTTCTTTTGTTATTTCTTACGATGATCGTCTATGAACAACGAGATATGCTAATATTCTTATCTTTAATCCATTTTTAGTATTTTGATACAAATTTGATTTTCTTTTAATGTAATAATCTTTTGATAGTTGTACTCAGCTTCTGAAAGGATGCAATGACTTTGAAGAGAAACAAAGAAGAAAGAACATTTATTGCATATATCAATATATGTATTTTCCTATCTATGATTATGTCTTCTCTATCCCAAAAAGATTGCGAGGTACTATTTTTCCTAACATTGCTACTACTTAACATAAGCAATACATATAAACATTATCTTGTTTAACAGTGCAATTGCTTCCATCGGCGAGAGGATTCATAAGAGAAGTTAGAAGAAGATCCATAATCGAAAACTCTCCAGCTCGTTCCAGGTGATTTTAGCTACTTTACTACTACTTTTAATAATGTAATAGCATAATAATTAGTTTTCAGTAGCTTCCATTACGTTTGTATTAGTGTATTCACTAGCAGTATGATTTCATTGTCCCCATTAATTCATGAGAAATGATCTCATTACTCTCAACCATTCCAATAAAAAATTTAGTCACATTAA
>NW_021409680.1:0-207 GCF_001605985.2 Dendrobium catenatum | reverse complement strand
TAGAGGGGTGATGTCGCCTGAGAAAATCTAGCATGGGGTTGGGGGCTCTCAACCGCACTAGCCCATCAATCAAATTAAGCATTGGTGGAGACTTTAGTTATTATTGCAGCACATGTTTTATGTTGCATGTATTTTAATCAAATTAAGCATTGTTGCACTAGCCCTTTTAATTTAATTAACTCCGGTCTTGCGTGCGGAAAATCAGAT
>NW_021409679.1:0-277 GCF_001605985.2 Dendrobium catenatum | reverse complement strand
TGCTTATATTGAATTATGTGAGCTCTTATTGATGCTTTAAATCTTTGATAAGTTGCAAGAATTATGTGCTTTAAAGCCTAATCATTTTGTAAGAATTATTTTCTTGAAAGTCTATCTCCCCTAAACACTTCTATATTAATTTCATAACTTTCCTATTTTTTTAACCCCATCAAAACCTTCATACTAGCCTTCCTAACCCTCCATACTAGCCTTCCTAACCCCATCAAAACCTCCATACTATCCTTCATATTTTTTTAGCCTTTGCAGTTCGTCCATT
>NW_021409678.1:0-917 GCF_001605985.2 Dendrobium catenatum | reverse complement strand
ATGAAGCAATTCCCTCTAATGCTTTTCTATTGAAAAGGACATTAACCAATTTTTTAGGTTGCTCGAGAGGTTGTGCTGAGGAGGAGGATAGCATTCATATTACTGGAAGATGTGTGAAATTTCAAAGGATTATTATCCTGCTAAACAAATGGGGATTTCAAGTCCCGTTGTTTAAAGATCTTACAGCATGCTTGGACGGGTTAGAGAGATGCTCGGGTTCTAATTTTCTAACTGCAAATATATAATGTACAGCTGTATTCCTTGTTTGAAAAAGCAAATGTAAGTTGGTTCATGGAGGAATAGAAGACTCTGATAATGCAATTGTAGCTAATACTAAACACAGTGAGCAACTTAATTTATCAGTTTCTATCTGGACAACTGGGATGTCAATCAGCGCATGCTGTTTACTGCTTGGCGTCCTCCTCCACCCGGATGGATAAAGATAAACATTGATGCTTCATTAAAAAGAAATAACTTGGCAGGGATTGGTGGAGTGGTGAGGGATGATAGAGGAAGATTTTTGATAGCATTTGGAGCACAATATTTAGATTGGGATATTGCTCAAATGGAATTGATGGTTGTTTATTATTTAAAAAATATTTTGTGGGATTGGATGTATGAAGCTCAAGGAGTGATTATAGAAGGAAACAACTTCAATATCATCAAGACTCTTCAATATGCTTTGAAGAAATGGAGGAATAAGGGAAAAATCAAGAGGAACTGGCATTTTTACAAGACTTCAATCAAGTCGTGTTTTCTTTCTCAAATAGAGGATGCAACAAATTAGCGGATGTTTGCGCAAATTTGGCTTTTAAAAAGAGTTTTATTTGGAATGATCTTAATAATGTGGAGATTCCTCCTTCATTCTTGTTCATCTTGAAGGAGGAATGTGATGCTTTAGGTGTGGTTTGAGTAGT
>NW_021409677.1:0-1360 GCF_001605985.2 Dendrobium catenatum | reverse complement strand
ATCTAGTAAGAACATCCATGACTAAAGCAAAAAGATACAGGCTTAAAGCTGATCCTCGATGTAATCCAACTAAAATAGAAAAATATTTGGTCAAACCACCTTGTGTGTTCATATGTATGAGTATTACAAAATCTCTTTCTCTCTCTCTCCCATTCCAGATTTTCTTTTTAACAGAGTGAACGGGTGTGCTGCAGAGATTATCTCCTCCTACCATCCCACTTTACTTTCTTTAGGAAAATAGAAGTTAAAGTCCTTACTCCTAAGGACTTCTACCTTTCAATACAATAACTGGATTGAGATTTGCTCTTTTGGGTAAAATCAACTTGTTATAAAAGCAAACCCACAAACTTAAGACTTATTACTAAGGTTTCGTTTGGGATGGTGTTAGACTGGTTCTCTGTGAACCGGTCCAGAACCAGCGACATAACCAGCCGCTGGTTTATAGGAGGCGGAGACCTCCGCCTCCTTTAAACTGATATTGCTTAATATGGGCGGGCCCCACTTCTCCAAAGATTTTGAATGTTCAAACGGAGTGGGGAGATGGGTTTTGGGAGGGAAATATTGAAGGGGATGAGGGAATTAGGGAGTTTTTTCATGTTATGTTTGATTGCAATTAGGGTTTTTTTTTAGGCTTGGGCTCTAGAACGAATTCTAGAGATTGGGAGAGTGCGATCCTCCTCTCGAATAGAGGATCTTTGTATCTTTGCAAGTTTTCTTTCATCTACTAGTAAAGTACAAGTGTTTGGGCGAGTTTTTCTCCATTTTCCTCTCAGGTTTTCTTTGTTTTGGTCCAGATTTTATTGTTTACCTGCTGTAAACAGCAGAACTTATCACGATTTGCTTCAGACTTTGATTAGGAACTACTTGAAATCAAGTATTTCCTATCAAATTGGTATCAGAGCATCGTTTTGGGACCATCGGCGGCTGAAATTCTGAAATTTCAGCAAGGAATTGTCTTCCGCAAGAGGAATTCTCAACAACCGTGGGAGAAAAGATGGACGGAAGGAATGTAGAAGTTATGGAGGGAGAAATCGGCCAACTGAAGACCGATTTGGAAGAAAGAACCGCTGAATTTCAAAATCAATTCGCATTCATCCATGAAAAGAGGGATGAGAGGTTCACGGCCCTGGAGGAAATGATGAAGAAGATGTTGGAGGGCAAGCCCAACCCGTCGACATCAGAAGCAAGGGAAGCCACCGGCGACAATGGGAGATACGGGAACCCGAACCTATTGAGGGGGAGGGACACTACAGAAGTGGAGATCCTTGACGGGAATGATGGAATGCCTCCGCTAGAACCACTTTCTAGGGAGGAGATGAACATGAGCTATGAGAGAAGGGGTGCTGAATTTTTTGGGAGA
>NW_021409676.1:0-359 GCF_001605985.2 Dendrobium catenatum | reverse complement strand
GATATAAACCTCCAAATGTTGGCTTGAAAACAGAAATGAATATGGGCTTAGGCCCCAAATTTTCCCCAAAAAAAAAAAACAGAAATGAATGTCTTGTTTTCTAAAAAAAAAATCCTTCTTTTATGAATCATGATTACCTTTCAGAACCCACAAACATAGAGATAATATTGTTTAACAAACTCATATTAGAGTTATATGTTATGCTTTCAAGGCTTTATTGATGATCGAGGAGAATGATGAGAAATATACTAATTATCTTTCAATCTATTTTTAGATAAAATATTCTGTGCGGTCGCTGGAGGGCATCCAGAGATGAATCAGGATGTGCCACATCATTTTTTTATTGTATACCGCACTGT
>NW_021409675.1:0-244 GCF_001605985.2 Dendrobium catenatum | reverse complement strand
ATTGCATACTCCATTTGTTAATTTGAGATAGAATATTAATTAGAAAAGAAAACTGTGCCACTAAAATATGTTAGAGAAACAGACACAATCAACTGTATATTTTTATCCTTTAATAAATTAAGAGATGTAAAATATTGACTACAAATTTTTAAAAGCAAGAACAAGACATACGATATCATCTCAACGATGAATAAAAAAAATAAAAACAAAACAACAAACAAAAAACATAAAGCAATAAATGAAG
>NW_021409674.1:0-527 GCF_001605985.2 Dendrobium catenatum | reverse complement strand
GAATTTAATAAACTAAAATATATTGTTTAAAATTTAAATAAAAAAAAAAATAAACCGGCCAATTTTTCCCAACCCGGACCGGTTGATCCGCCGGTTCAATCCAGTTTGATTCGGTTCAATGTAGAGCCGGTTTTGTAAGCTGGATTGGATCGGCCACCAGACCGGTTCACGGTTGAACCGGCCGGTCCTATCCGGTTTTCAAAACAGTGGCTAACAGTAGCTATCATAGGGGAGAAGTTCTTTTAATTGTGTGTAATTTCACAAAGGGAGCATTGATAGCAATTTTATTGACCTTTTGGTTATGATTTTTTGATATTTGAACCTATCACTGGTGTAAGATTCTTCGAAATAATACGTAACATTCTCATATTTATGATTTTTTTATCTCTTGGTAATTTAGGATGCTCATGACATTGGTGCAAAATTTGTGATTTGTATTGACTGCATTGTTTCACATGAATTTTTTTTTTATATTTATTTGTAAGTTTTTATGTTTGCCATTAAAAGAGAAGCATAATACTAAGTTA
>NW_021409673.1:0-459 GCF_001605985.2 Dendrobium catenatum | reverse complement strand
CTATTTTATAGTACCCAAATTAAATTTAGGTTCTGAGTTAGATTCTTTTTAGATCTTAAGTCCTCACCCTCCGGAAATATAATCCCAAATTTGTAATAAAAATTTCAACTTAAGCATAAAATTTTCTCTTAAAATGTAAAGCCCAACATAGGGTAGACTGAGGTCGCCTTTGAGTTTCTCATAATCCGAAATCTCCTATTTTTCTTCCTTTGACCCGCTAATAAATGTTCATCATTGAGCTTTCTCTTTGAAAAATTCCTACTTCTGTTTCCTTGTCTTCTACTTTGTATACAAAAGGGTATGAAATCACTGCTTTAATCGAAAGTTTTCTTAGGAGCTTCTCTTCTATGATGTAATTAACTATAGGGGCTTACCTCTATAGGGATTTGAGAACCCCAAACTAAAATAAACTTTGTTTTATTCTTATAAAATAATAGAAGAATATTTGAGAACGTAGAT
>NW_021409672.1:0-253 GCF_001605985.2 Dendrobium catenatum | reverse complement strand
CTTAGGTGAAATGAAGTTGGTAAAACTTTTGCGTTAAGAAAATTAGCTTCTTGAAGCAGTTTTTTATTATAAAAATTAGAGATTTTGTACTAAAAAGCTGCTTAAAAAAATATTAAAATAACCGTCACAAACGAAACCTATCCTCACCAAAAATCAAGCATACAATTTACCCTCTACTATTATTAGCAACATAATTAAGGAGCATTATATGAAAGAAAATATATTCAAAGTCAAACTAAAAGGTTGTTAAGTT
>NW_021409671.1:0-522 GCF_001605985.2 Dendrobium catenatum | reverse complement strand
GATCACAAATGAGCTTTAATCGAACCGAACAACAAGTTGCTCGTCGAACATTTGGTTCGCTTGCAGCCCTAATCCTAGATCCTAGGATCCACTTTAGACTTTAAGACTCTTTCTTAGAGTCAGACCTTAGGGCATACTCTACAGCTTAAGATTTTTTTCTAGATCCAAGACCTTAGGGCCTACTCTAGAGCTTAGGATTCTTCCATATCCCAAATTATAGAGCCCCTCTAGATCCTAGATCTTAGAATCCCTCTAGATCATAGGACCAACCCAGACTCAAATTAATCCCTACCTTTGATCAACTCCAACCTCAAATTAATCCCTACCCTTGATCAATTCAAATCTCAAAGTTCATTCAATTCAAATCCAAATTAATTCCAGCTTCAAACACATCCAAACTTTGACCCAATCAACTTGAGAATCCAAACTTCAATCTAGACTTTGATCCTACCTTTGATATATCTTTGACCCTATCCATTCATTGACAATAACCACATGATTGTAAATGATTTGGATACTTCA
>NW_021409670.1:0-206 GCF_001605985.2 Dendrobium catenatum | reverse complement strand
AGCCAAGACGAAAGGTTGGAAAGAGCTCGCAAGATTTTCATAGGGGATGAGAAAGAAGACGGACAAAGCTCGCAAGCTTTTCCATGAAACCCGCAGGTTCACATTTCCAAAAATCACATATCATTCAACTATTTTAAAACATAACAAGCCCCTCATATTTATAGGAATAAAAGGGGAATACAAAAGGACACTAACAATGAATTCAC
>NW_021409669.1:0-1917 GCF_001605985.2 Dendrobium catenatum | reverse complement strand
TTTTATTCTTTTATTGACAGTAGTATCATGGCTTCCCGTGCTCAGTTTTTTCACCTAGAGAAGGCCGAGCAGATTCTGGTGCTTCTTTTAGCTCATGTTCCCCATATCCCCTAGGTAGTGGGTTCAGATGAACCCTCATCCTCAACCTATGGATTTAGGAGAATGGCCTAAAGGAATAGAATTTGGAGACTTTGTTTAGATATATTTGAGGTAGATAGATAGTGGATGGTAGAGGCAGTGTCTCAATAAGAGCCATTTTAGAGGGGAGTGACCCCTATGCAATGGGAGCCATGACGCGTTTAAACTACACCTACCTCTAATATTATAGTAGTGCATGAGATAGAAGCAGTCCAAGGAGGATGCTTCTCTCTGCTAACATATAGTGGTGATGAGGAGGACATTGCTCATATTGCAGAGACCCCTGTTATTACCACTACTTTACCCTGAGTTAGTGTCCCCATGGACGATGCTGCCCGAACCCTCTCTCAGAGGATTCA
Organism: Dendrobium catenatum; assembly: GCF_001605985.2. Lineage (NCBI taxonomy): Eukaryota > Viridiplantae > Streptophyta > Magnoliopsida > Asparagales > Orchidaceae > Dendrobium > Dendrobium catenatum. The sequence goes on along the minus strand of NW_021409669.1, from coordinate 1,420 downwards.
GAGTATCATCCCCCTAGCACGAGGTCGAGGACATATCAATTGAGAGAGGTTACTCCACCATATTTCTTAGGCCCACTTTCAATTATAGAGATAAACTTTAAGGCAAAGAAACAGGTGGCAGAGAGGACAACCACCCAAGCAGCCTACTAGTTTAGTTCCATCGGTTCGACTACATATAGTTTCTCCTAGTGTTAGACGACCCCCATATTATCATAGACCTCAAAAATAGTTGGAGCCTGCTTGACCTCAGATTAGTTCAGTGGTTGTGGTCCCTTAACAGTCAGTTGCTCCTACTAGATCCCACCGTAGTAGGTGGGTTTAGATACGACGATAGGTAGACCCCTCTGTCGAAATGGTATGGTCAGTAGAGACAATTGAGCAGATGGAGACAGTTATTTCTTCTAAGTCTATAATTGTCCAAATGGTTTGTGATACATATATTATTATTCCTCCTGACGGTTCAATAGGTCGGATAGAGGCAATTTAAGTTCCCATCACCAATAGGATCTCTTCCCTTATGGGTATATGCATAGAAGCACTTTATTAGACCTTTTCCGAGGAGGACATACTCAAGGATGAGTCAGATGGAGATGTGTAAGTGCACAGAGCTTGTGTGATTACCAGATGTGGCCACTCATTTGAGTAGAGAGAGCCCAAGGATGATGATGAGCAGGGAGAGCCCAAGGTGGGAGGATCTCCCAGATCAGTGGATATATAGGCCATAGTTTTGCACCTTCAGACTCAGATGATAAACATGGTAAGAGCTATGGTGGTGATGACTGCTCAGTCGATAACTTTGGGGGAGATGCCCTAGATGATCAGTAGTACCACCAATAACACCAGACCTCATAGGAGTGGACTAGGTCTAGAAAGCAGTCCTAGAGCCACCTATAGTTGTTACTTTTACTTCCCTAGTTTATAGTCAATCGGTGTAATTGTTAGCAGGTAGATTCAGGACTTTATAGCTCAAAAGGTTGAGCAGGCCATTTTCTCCAGGAAGTCTGGAGAGGTAGTTAGTTAGGGGAGACCTTAGTTAGTTAAGTATGAGATGAATCCCTACCCCCCTGATTTTGCTCCCCCGTGGTTCAAAGTTTTTGAAGGATTTGGGAACTCGATGTGATATATGGCTCAATATTGGACCATATATTATAACATTGGAGGGAACGACGACCTGATGTTGAGACTTTTTGTCAACAGTCTAGTTGGGGAAGCCTTTGCTTGGTACGCCAACCTCCCTAATAACTAAGTTCGTACTTCTTTTTGAGTTAGAGTAGTTATTTGTGCATAGATTTTTCAGTGCTGAGCACCGAGTTACAGTTGGAGAGTTAGTTATGGTCAGCCAACACCCTCAAGATATTCTACCTGATTACATAGTCAGGTGGATGAACCTTAGCCTGTAGTGTTAGCCTCAGTTATAGGA
>NW_021409668.1:0-288 GCF_001605985.2 Dendrobium catenatum | reverse complement strand
AACACTGTTTGAGTTACCAAACGGTCTCCGATTTTTATGATCTTATACTCGAATCGAACGGCTCGACGAGATGAATCGAACGAGCATAAGATCGTCAAATTCCAACATCTCTAAGACCTTCAAATGTCCAACAAATGATGCATGATTGTAGGATTCAAGATCGACCGTCCATTCAACCACTCCCAACTAACCCTTGATCCTCCACCTAATTACGGGCTATGTCATTCCCAAAATCTATAAATAGAGCCCCCTCTTCTCTTGAAGGAGGACCCCCAGGAGCTTAAGGAA
>NW_021409667.1:0-610 GCF_001605985.2 Dendrobium catenatum | reverse complement strand
TTCAAACCAAAGCGTGATGAAGCCGCTCCTATCCCGATTTGGATCAAAATCGTTGATTTCCCACTGGCGCTGTGGACTCCGACGGGCATTTCAAAAATTGCAAGTTTTGTGGGCGTTCCTATTTCGGTAGATTCGCTAACTGCTAATCGCACTAGACTCACTTTTGCCCGGGTATGTGTTCTTATTTCTAAAGATTCTGTTTTGCCTGATGAAATTCCTATAGACATAGATGGTGAAGACTTTCTCTTAAAAGTTTTATACGACTGGAAGCCCGAGAAATGTGAAGGATGTGGCTCTCTGATTCACCCTTTCTCTTTATGTCCTAATAACCCCAATCCTCAACACATCATTCCCCCTCCTCCTCCAAAATTTAGAGGCCGTAGTTCCTCTAGACCCCACTCGTCCCGCCCCCACAGATCCCCTTCTTTTCAGCCCCCTCCTAAACCCACCAACAACTTGGCTGTCTCCTCTAACCCAGCTTCATTACCTTCACCTGTTTCCTCCCCTGGTAAACCTTCTTCTTTACCGTCTAACTCTTCCCCTGGAATGCTTCCTAACCTCCAGATTCCCCCCTCTGAGAAGATTCTGCCTTTACCGTCCAGCTCCTCTA
>NW_021409666.1:0-330 GCF_001605985.2 Dendrobium catenatum | reverse complement strand
CTTCTTCTTCTTCTTTTCCTTCTTCTCTCTCTCTCTCTCCCCTTCTCTCCCTCTCTATCTCTCTCTCTCTCTATCTCTCTATCTATCTATCTCTCTCACTCCTCTCTCTTTCTCTCTCTCTCTCTCTCTTCATCTACTTCTCCTTCTACTCCTCTCTCTCTCTTTCTCTTTCTCTCTCTCCTTTTCTCTCTCTCTCTCTCTTCATCTACTTCTTCTTCTATTCCTCTCTCTCTCTTGCTCTATCTCTCTTTCCTTCTCTCTCTCTCTCTCACACACTCTCTCTCTCTCACTCTCTTCTTCTTATTCTCCTCTCTCTCTCTCTCTCTCTCT
>NW_021409665.1:0-419 GCF_001605985.2 Dendrobium catenatum | reverse complement strand
CTAGATTCTCCTACCAGGTTATCCTAAGCATTTAATAAATTAAATTCATTCCCAAGCAGTTGTATATATGAGCAGAAAGAAGTAAACACACTTGGCCATGCTCCTTTTTTATTTAGGGGGCTAAGCTGTTGAAGCACCAATAACAATTAAATTTATTATTTATTTTGCCCCTTTTATTTCCTTACAAGAGGGTGGCCGCCTATAAAAAATTCAATGAACATCCGGATCAATCCTAACCTAAGAGTAATCTAATCGCCAAACACATCAATCCATATAATACAGTAAAAAAATAGACATGTCAAATAATTTCAGTCACAACATGCAATGAAATCTCAAAAATACAGCACACAACAAAAACGTAAACACAAACCTAGCCTAGATCTATAATCATTTGTCCTAGCAAACCATCTAAAGTGTGT
>NW_021409664.1:0-267 GCF_001605985.2 Dendrobium catenatum | reverse complement strand
CTACCAGACTTCAAATATTGTATCAAACCTGCCCAGCTTAGACCCACACCTTGGGTCAACCTGGTTGACCCAGTCAACCTATTTTGAGCAAATCAACCCTTAAGCCTTTCCACTTTGAATTAAATCCCAAATGCACCCAGGTCTTTGTCAAACCTTCTCCAGGCTTTTTAATTAATCCCCTAAATGACCTTGATTGCTACCTCACCTTTTGTTGATCAGTTGACTGGTCGACATGGTCAACAAGCCTATATAAGAGGCTTAAATCCT
>NW_021409663.1:0-269 GCF_001605985.2 Dendrobium catenatum | reverse complement strand
AAGATCAAAAAATGATATCATCAACATAAATTTGAATAATGAGTATATCCTTTCCGCATTTTTTTAAAAACAGAGTTGTATCCACACTTCTTTTTTCAAAAGATCTTTCAAGTAAGAAGGTGCTCAACCTCTCATACCAAGCCATAGGTGCATGTTTCAATCCATATATTATCTTTTTCAATTTGAAAATATGATTTGGGTATTTAAAATTTTCAAAACCTGGAGGTTATTGTACAAAAATATCCTCTTGAATTACCCCATTTAAAAAT
>NW_021409662.1:0-263 GCF_001605985.2 Dendrobium catenatum | reverse complement strand
AGGTGATCACATCTCTAATTGAATGAAAGGATGATTTAACTTATTTTCCTAGTTGTCAAGCATCACATAAGTGATCCTAAGTAAAGTCTAACTTAAGTACGCCTCTAACTAGGTTTTTTTAAGTGATGTTTCTAAGTGTTTTCATACTAGCATGGCATAGTCTCATATGTCATAGCCATGAGTCATTAGCTATCATTTTCAAACAAAATGATTTTGAACTATCAAGGCAATCAAGGTCTAACATGTAAACATTGTTCATTCAT
>NW_021409661.1:0-226 GCF_001605985.2 Dendrobium catenatum | reverse complement strand
ACAAGAGCTCTTAAATAGAAGAGTTTTGGAATAGCTAAATAATTTCAGCTTGTCAACTTTATCGTCCTGTACGACCAATGCAATTTAAGGTTAATCATCCAGGATGATCTAGGACAATCAGAAGAATTTTGTTCATATCATCTAGTAATATAGGATATCAACCTGTACAATTAGTTCAAATCATAAAATATCAACCAGACCATCGCTCTAAATGGATGTCTCGACG
>NW_021409660.1:0-278 GCF_001605985.2 Dendrobium catenatum | reverse complement strand
AATAATGGGGAGATGGAGGTAAACCCGATCAAGATCCTATGGTTCCGTCGTCTCGGGTATACCATAAATTTCAGTCTACTAACACTAACAATCATTGACTGCAGTGTCCAGGGAATCTGATTAGCAGCCATGGGTTGCCTCCTCTCAGGGATCCCGACTAGACTGAAGTGGAGATGTGTGAATTTTTAGTTTTAATTTAATTTGAGTTGGGGCTTACTACTTCCTTAGAAGTTGCCCGTTTATTTATTTAATTTGGGGCTTACGTCTCCAATTAGGAG
>NW_021409659.1:0-298 GCF_001605985.2 Dendrobium catenatum | reverse complement strand
TCTCTCCTTTAGGTTTTCTCAGTTAAAGATAGCAGCCAAGGATGATCAAAAATGTTGAACAAGAGCTTTTAAATAGAAGAGCTTCAAAGGGACTCATTAATTGCAAGTTGCCGACTTTATCATCCATGACGATATGGAAATTATCCTGGCCGATCAGTACAAATCTCATAAGATCGGCCAGAGCATCACTCTGAATGCAAACTGAACAATTGAAAATTTGCTTGATCGTCCTGGCCGATCAGTTCAAATCAGAGAAAAATTATCCAAAGCATCGCCCTGAATTTGAGCTGTCCAATCC
>NW_021409658.1:0-289 GCF_001605985.2 Dendrobium catenatum | reverse complement strand
AAATCTTTGGAGCCTTGATTCAAAGTAAATTTTTTTCCACTTTTTTTTTTCAGCTTGAGACAGCACACAATTAAAATCACCACCTACTACCATTGGTAAATTGTCTGCACAATGCCTTTCTAGATCATCCCAAAGAATCCTTCTTTCCTGGACATCATATCTTCCGTAAACAGAAGCCACCACCCAGCTTCCTTTTCCTATAACATTCAGCTTACCCAAAATCATTTGAGAAGTAGCTTCAATAACCGAGAAGTTAGCTAAGTCTTTCCTCCACAACACCATCAAAGCC
>NW_021409657.1:0-1067 GCF_001605985.2 Dendrobium catenatum | reverse complement strand
TCCTGAAATTTCACTACTAAATAGTAATTCTCCTTTTTCCCCAATAGAAAGGCAGACAAGCCTTTATAAACCTCACTTTCACCAACCCGGCCTGGCGGAGTACCAAGCACTTTGTCACCCTCCTCGCGAAGGCAGAGTACCTTAGTGGACACAGATGTTGAAGAATCTCCCCCTTAGAGAGCCTCCCACAAGATCTTCTCGGGCCATAGAAGGATCAATGTGCATCAAGCTAGGAGCAACCATGTGATCTCCATTACACTCCTTCTCCCTCACAAAGCCCACCTTCTTCTTCCTCTCACAAACCCCAAAATTTTCTCAAGAGATCTCTCTCGAGGAATCTCCCTCTAATCACGTTCCCCTCTCTCAAATTCTATATTTTAAAAACAAAAGTTTTGTTATTTAAAACAGGCTCCAAGAAACCCTAAAAATTTCAATTTAGCCATTATGATCATACAGTATGATCCAATATCGTACAATACGATTAGTACAAAATAGCCTTCGTCCTGGTACTATGGATTACGAACAGGCAAAATTTTTTGAATAGTATCGTACAATACGATATAAACTCATACAATATGATATATAAAATCCTTTTGTTTGTACAGGATGATTGTTGGGATGACGAAAATGCCTCTTTGTACATTATCTAGTACGAACCACTTCGTATAGTACGATTAGCACAAAATCAAGGGATCGTCCGGTATGATGTCGGGATGACAGAAAATAGCCTCGGTTGATCGTACAGTATGAATGATATCGTATAGTATGATAACCATTTAGAAATCAATCATTGATTTACGCACTAATTATGGGGTTAATTTAAGTATTCAAAAATCTAATACAGTGCAATATGATCGTACAATACGATTAGTTCAAAATTTATGAATTAAGAACTTACTTAAATTAATCTGGTGGCTAGGATTTTTAATTAGAAATACATCGTATAATATGATATATATCGTACAACATGACTTGTTTACAGATAGCTGTTTGAGCCATATCATATCGTATAGTACGATTTAAACTCGTACAATACGATCGACAGAGAAAAAAATTTCCTTCAATTT
>NW_021409656.1:0-563 GCF_001605985.2 Dendrobium catenatum | reverse complement strand
GTGGCTTTTAAGACGAACAAAGTGCTGGACAATATCCGGAAAGGCTGTTCTTTGAGCACGCTCAGGTGCAGGTGCCGGTGCTCCCCCTTCTTCCTCAAAATCCTCATGTCCTTCTTCTCTCACAAACATTGCTCTAAAAGAAGCATCAATAAAATAGGTAGGAGTTTCGAAATGAGGATCAGGGTGGACTAGGTTGTACTTCTTCTCAAGTATGTATGTCACAAGGTGTCCTAAAGCTATGTTCTACTTTCTCTTATGAGAGATTTGGCCGATTTCAGAAAGCCCATGAATATAGTCAATGATGAGTTAGGCTTCATCAATAGGTTGATCAATTATAATAAGATAAGTTATAGTGGAAAGAAGATGTGTGATATTGATACGGTCACCAGCTATAGGAATTATTGCAGTTCTAAGAGCATGCTAGATGATGTGATAATCTTGGTTCAAAGTTAACACCTTAGGTAAATGGCATACTTGACTAATCTTTCTAATTACATGGTTTATAGCAGTCTAGTCGTAGTTAGCCGTAGAGGTCAAGGTGTGGGCTCTTATTCCTTCAGTCC
>NW_021409655.1:0-2117 GCF_001605985.2 Dendrobium catenatum | reverse complement strand
AGTTATTCAAGATATTAACGATCATCGCAATCGAGAATGCTAAAAAGGAGGTGGGTTCGAGAAGAAATTCAGAAGCTGGATGAATCACGAGATTTGAGAGGTTGAGAGAAGAAGATATCAAGAGAACTCCACTGATTCAGTAATCCTGAAGGTCGAGAGAGCAAAAATTGACACCATTATCCGAGTAGAGATTTTGGATCGGGTTTTCAGGTTGTGTCAGAAATTGATACCCCTATATGCAACTTATCTTAGTAAAAAGAATTAGATAAAATAATCATTCAATGCTTTCAAAATATTAAGAGTCAATACTCTTAATAGCAACTTTTAAATCAGAATAAGTTTTATCCTTTTATATTAATAATTAGAATTTCATAATAAAAAAAGAATATAATAATATATATTTAATCAATCCTTCACACTCTTTAATGATAAGACTTATGGATCCCATTTAGCTTTGGTACCTCCAAATCATTCCCAACTTGCATATCACAAAGTTTATATAGAGATTGAAGAGAGTTTTCATGTACAAATCTCCAACGTAGTTCTTTAATTTACATTAAGTGATGGGTTTTCTATTCTTAGCAAGAATATATATCAAAGTGCAATAGCCGTGTCGTAGCGGCAAGCAAGTTCGTGCAACGCATCATAGATGAAAGGTGTTGACTAGCATCAATGTTTTTAACTAGTATGAACATAAGGGTTGGAAGGTCCTACAGAAACCTTGCTAGTGAGAGCAGGCCTTATGGTAACAATGGCGTGTGGGTATGTGTTAAGAACATGGTATTCATTGAGCTGAAAAGCAAGTTGGATCAGCTCCTCTTGAAACTATGACAGAGATGAATATTCCCGTGGTCCATGAGGGCACGGTGATCTTGTTACCTCTGGGAGTTTTTCTGCATTTTGGAATGAAAGGTTTGTCAGCATTTGGAGAAATTATGAGGTACAGATTGCATACACTGCTCTACATTTGGAGAATTTATTAGCTTGCTTTTATGTTCAACCAAGGTTGTAGCTTATTTTGACCCTCAAACTCACGGTATCATTTTCATATACATATTGCGATGTTTCATTATATAGAATTTTATTGAATCAATGCAAGCATAACCACAATTGCGGATGGATGCTGATCAACTTCATTAATAATATTTTTCTTTCACTCTTTTAAAAAAATAATATTATGGAAGTGTCCTTCACAATCATTATCATCTCTTTTACCATAGCTTATATGCTCTCATTTATATTAAATGCTATGAGGATTCTAGTTCATGATATAATAGAATACATATCCTAAAAAATGGAATTATAGCATTTGATACAATAAAAATGGGGCTTTTACTCCACATGCAAGGAGTACATAGGAATATAGAAAGACAAAAGGAAAGAAAAAAATGCTTTGCTACATTCAATTATCTATGAAGAACAAATTTAAGAAACTAGATTCGCAAAAAATCTACTTGCAAAAGAAATATCTTGCATGTGGCTAATCTAGTGCATGATTATTTGTAAGGATTGAAACTATTTTGCAATTGCATTGTCAGGAACTCTCTTTCCTATGTTCCTGTAATATACAAAGTTATTAAAATGAATAACATTTCCTGTAATATACATCATGCATTCTTCTATGGGATGGGAAACAAAAATATTCACTCTAAACCCTAAATCCTAAACCCTAAACATTAATTAATAATGCTTAGACGAGTGTTAAAAGAAGCTTGAAGATTATATAACTACAATATACTTAATTAGAGGAATTATTAATATTATTATTATTTTTGTGTGTGGAGTAGGGGTGCAAGTGAGCCGAGTCGATTCGCGAGTTGGCTCGAGCTCGACTCGTTTATGGGCTCGTGAACCGAGCTTAACAAGCTCACAATCAGCTCGAGCTTATTTGGTAAACGAGCTTGAGTTTGAGCTTGACCCGACTCGGCTCCCGAGCCGGCTTGAATAATCATTAAATATAAATATTAAAAAAATACTATATGTTATGAAAATCCTGCATGTATTTTAAAGTTACGGTGTTATCCAAAATTTTTGTGATTTCTTAAATCCCGCATGTATTTCTAATTTCTCTCTCTCTCTCTCTCTTTCTCTCTCTCTCTCTCTCTCTCTCTCTCTCT
>NW_021409654.1:0-331 GCF_001605985.2 Dendrobium catenatum | reverse complement strand
ATCTTCGTCCCGAGGAGAAGTATAAGCATCCCCAGCGTCATCTTCTCTTCATTAAATTGTAAATTTTAAATCCATCTTTAGGTATAAGTCCTCCTACGGCATCCTATTGGCATCTTTGGAGTTAGAAGTAAGCATCCCTAGTGGAATCCTAATCTTCGTCCCGAGGAGAAGTATAAGCATCCCCAGCGGCATCTTCTCTTCATTAAATTCTAAATCTTAAATATGTCTTTAGGTATGAGTCCTCCTACGGCATTTTATTGACATCTTTGGAGTTAGGAGTAAGCATCCCTAGTGACATCCTAATCTTCGTCTCGAGGAGAAGTATAAGCAT
>NW_021409653.1:0-266 GCF_001605985.2 Dendrobium catenatum | reverse complement strand
TATGAAGCTTCTCGAACAAATTTCAAGTGTAACTTTGTATAGGATATCTCGTGGAAGAAATTCTATGGCGGATGCCCTTGCAAAGCTTGCAAAAGAGTTAGCTTTTATAGAAGAAGAGTCAATCTCTATAGAAGTTCAAGGTCGCAAGATCTTATCTCCTATAGACTTGGAATACATTAATAAGATTTTTCCTTCTCAGGGTGAGGCTGTTCTTGCTGTTAATAATGAGACAGTTGACTGGAGAAAACCTTTCATTGACTACTTGC
>NW_021409652.1:0-274 GCF_001605985.2 Dendrobium catenatum | reverse complement strand
GGGACCACCGGAGCTTGCTCTCCATTGGTTCCGACCGTCGACGGCCATGGTCTGGGTCGGGTTGACCAGGGAAGGCCGATGGGGACACACTGGAGCTGAGAGTGGAGCCAAATTGGTCTGGGGAAGCCGGGATCGATTCGGTGGCTCGGTTGGGCTCAAACCTACTTGGTTTGAGTCGAATTGAACTCGATCCAGGTCAGGTCAGACCCTGGGTTTGGTATGGGAGGCAGGTCTGGATCTGGTGCACCCAATGCAAGTGGCAATTGGGTCGAAT
>NW_021409651.1:0-260 GCF_001605985.2 Dendrobium catenatum | reverse complement strand
ATCTAAGGATTTAAACGCCTATTCGATTGATAACTTACCTGGCTCACTCATTGCTTAAGAGCTAGGGGTGAATCAAAGAAATCTTGATGCAGGTGAGAAAAAGAAGGAGAAAATGGTGGCCTTGAAGGCACATAAATCGGACTCTGACTCTTCCGGGTCTGAAAGTGATGAATTTGCCTTAATCACAAGGCAATTCAAAAGCTTTCTAAGGAAAAAGCAAAAGCATCATTGGAGAATAGGTAAGGATAATAAATATTCTA
>NW_021409650.1:0-274 GCF_001605985.2 Dendrobium catenatum | reverse complement strand
TCATTTGAAATAATTGGATATTCAGATTTGGATTTTGTAGGTTGTAGGGTTGATAGAAAGAGCACTTATTATTGAAAATTCATTAGTCTCTTAGTCTAGTAGAAAACAGAATTTTATAGCCCTATCTACTGCTGAAGCTGAATACATTGCCCTAGGAAGTTGTGTGGCATAAATACTTTGGTTGAAACAATAGTTGATTGATTTAGGATTAACTATAAGCACTATTCCCATTTATTGTGATAACACTAGTGTTATTTATATTTCTAAAAATCCT
>NW_021409649.1:0-555 GCF_001605985.2 Dendrobium catenatum | reverse complement strand
TTCTGCATACCAAACAACCCCTTAGTAGAAGTAGTTGGTTAATTAATCATTGCTGATGATGATACACTGGCCATCCGATCTACATCCATTGCGCAAGCTCCTAAACCCTATAAAACCCCCTCCACCTCTCCTAAAAATAAAATACAAAACAAAATATAGAGATAGAGAGAGACATAGAGCTCTGCGTGGAAGACATGGAAGAAGCTAGTGAGCACTCAATACTCATCGAGGAAGTGGTGGAGCAAGCAGACACTGTTATGGAGTAGCCGGACACCGTGGTGGAGCAGGTGACACGATGATCATGCACAATGTGACAACTTTTCCAGCTGCTCATCCTCCGTCGTCACATTGTGCTCCATCATGCTGGTCACGGTGACCACCTGCTCCTCCTTGGTGGCCGCCTGCTCCACCACTTCCCCATTGAGTATTGAGTGCTCACTAGCTTCTGCCATGTCTTCCACGCAGAGCTCTGTCTCTCTCTATCTCTATATTTTGTTTTATTTTTTTTTTTTCGGAGAAGTGGAGGGGGGTTTCTAGGAAATAGCAGCTGGCGCA
>NW_021409648.1:0-2007 GCF_001605985.2 Dendrobium catenatum | reverse complement strand
TCCCGTGCAGTTCGGTGCTTCCACTGCACCTTAACCTTCGAAATCTCTTTATTTCTCAACTTACGCACATCATAAGCTAGAATCAACTCGGGCTCTTCTTGATAGCTCAAATTCTCTTGAATCTCAACCTCATCAGCAGATACCTTCTTTCAAGAGTCAGATATCCACTTTCTCAAAGTAGATACGTGGAACACATTGTGAACATCGGACATCTGATCTGATAGCAACAATCTATAAGCAAATTTTCCAATCCGCTCAAGGATTTCAAACGGTCCAATATACCTTGGACTGAGCTTACTCACTCTGACAAATCTGCTCACACCCTTCATCGGACTGATTTTGACATACACAAAGTCACCAACTTGAAACTCAACGAACCTGTGTTTCTGATTGTAATATTTCTACTGTCAATCTTGTGCAGCTTTCAATCTTTCTTTAATCAAATCAACTTTCTTAACAATTTCCTCTACAAAAGTGGCACCCATCTCCTATCTATCTCAAACCTCAGTCAGAGTCAAAGGAGTTCTACACTTCCGGCCATACAAAGCTTTATACGGTGTCATTCCAATACTGGACTGAAAACTATTATTGTAAGCAAATTCTATCAGAGGAATATGATCTTTCCAGCTTCCTCCAAAGTCCAAAACACAAAGCCTCAACAGATCTTCCAGTACCTGAATAGTCCTCTCAGACTGTCCGTCAGTCTGCGGATGAAAAGCTGTACTGAAATGCAACTTCGTCCCCAAACCTCCCTGAATACCTTTCCAAAGTCTGGAAGTAAATCGTCCATCTCGATCAGAAACAATCACCTTAGGCACACCGTGTAATCTGACAATCTCTTTCACATATAGCTGTGCCAATCGATCCACCGGATCGGTCTGTCTGATCGGAAGAAAATGAGCAGACTTCGTCAATCTATCCACAATCATCCAAATGGCATCGTGCCCTTGCCTTGATCGAGGAAAACCCATAGCAAAATTCATCGTTACCTCCTCCCACTTCCACTCAGGGATAGGCAACGACTGCAAAAGTCCTCCTGGTCGCTGATGCTCTGCCTTCACCAACTGACAGGCTTCGCATCTATCAACAAAATCTGCTATATCCTTTTTTATTCCGGGCCACCAGAACAAACTCTTTATATCTTCGTACATCTTGCCACTTCCCAGATGAACAGTGTAGCCTGAATGATGAGATTCATACATAATCTCTTTCCTCAAATCTCCAAACATAGGAATCCACAACCTGTTCTTTCAGAAAATGGTACCAGAATCAGAAATTCGGAGTCAATGCTTCTTACCAGATCCAATCTGAGCAATCAATATCGAATAATCAGAATCTAACTTCTGGGCTTCCTGAATCATTTCTTCTAAAGAAGACTGAATGCTCAACTGAGTCAAAACTCCAGAAGCCAAACTTCTGGAGGAAATCACCTCCAACTACAACCGTTCCATATCTCGAATCAGAAAATCATCAGAAGTGAGCTGAATACCTGATAATCCAGAAGATTTTCTGCTCAAAGCATCTGCTACCACATTAGCCTTACCAGGCTGATACTGAATCGTCAGATCGTAGTCCTTGATCAACTCAAGCCACCTTCTTTGCCTCAAATTCAGATCCTTCTGAGTAAATATGTACTTTAAACTCTTGTGATCCGTAAAAATCTCACATCTGACACCATACAGATAATGACGCCAAATCTTCAAAGTAAAAACAACTGCAGCCAATTCCAAATCATATGTTGGGTAATTCTTCTCATGTGATTTTAACTGTCTTGAGGCATAAGCAATTACCCTTCCATTCTGCATCAACACACAACCCAAACCTTTCAGTGAAGTATCACTGAACACCTGAAATCCTTCCGTACCTGACGAAAGTGCTAACACTGGAGCTGAAGTCAGTCAATCCTTCAATCTATGAAAACTAGCTTCACACTCCGGTGTCCAAACAAAAGCTACTGACTTCTGAGTCAATCTCGTCAAAGGCGTAGCAATCTGAGAAAATCCCTTC
>NW_021409647.1:0-423 GCF_001605985.2 Dendrobium catenatum | reverse complement strand
CTCGAATTTATAATATATTTATTCATTATAAAAAGTTTGAGCCTTATTTATATTTTTTATAAATAATGTAATCCAACAAGCAATATAACAGAATAGATTAGGAGAAATAAATCATTTGCCAATATAGAACAGCCGCCATTCAGGGTTGAGTTGAGAGCATTGCCTCATCACTGTCCATCAAAGACCAAAAACACTAGAAATAACCAGTTGGCAGTAGAAAAATCAGAACCGCTCTAATCTTCGTTTGGGACGATTTTTTTTATACTTTTTAAAACAGCTTTTTAATATGAAATTAAAATTTATATACTAAAAAATTATTTTAAGAAGTAACAAAAAAATCGTCCCAAATGAAGCTCTAGTCATGAGCCAATGCTTTATAATTTCAATTTTTATTTGATCAATTTTTTTTTTTTTTTGGATTTT
>NW_021409646.1:0-536 GCF_001605985.2 Dendrobium catenatum | reverse complement strand
TTATAAAATAAAATTTTAATGCAAATTTTTTAGATTTTAAATATTTGTATTAAAAAATTACTTTATAAAATAGTAAGAAAGTTGTAGCAAATAAATGGGACGAGTTTATGAATTAAGCTTGTAAGCCTACGTTTACTAGGGACGGTCTTTTGGTGGCTCCAACTTCTTAGGAAAGAGCTATGAGAGTTAGTGTAGTTAATAGATGGCTGCCTTTATAGCAGAGATAGAGCATGTACAAAAATCACAAGCTAACATGCATATAGTAAATATAGATGCAACAAAATTAGATATTGCAGGAGTTATAAAGAATGAGGGAGCAATTTAGTGGAAAGCAGCCAACATCAGAAAAGGAGGAGAATGTCAAAAAAGATTATGAATAAACTATATGTAATTGTAGATTGAAGTTTATTTTTTATTGAATAAGAACATGATTTTTTTTTGCAGAACTATTTGGTAATTGTTGAACTTTTTCTTTTGATTAAATACGTTTTACTTTAGCATCACTATTTATATGCAATTTTGAAATGTGAGGATAC
>NW_021409645.1:0-289 GCF_001605985.2 Dendrobium catenatum | reverse complement strand
GATCCTCTTGATTTTTTACTCCAAGAGGCTAGAACCACTGAATTCGAGGCCTTATAAGAAAGCTAAGTGTCTTCAAACATTAAATTTCTCATCTTTTTATTCTTGGAAGCCAATATACTAATAGAAATTGGACAATGGTCCGATGCTATTCTTGCTAGATGCCTCACTACCGCCATTTGGAGAATGTTCAGAGCAGCACAATTAAGAAGACAATGGTCTAATCTCTCCAAAATCCTACCTCCTCCATTTTTATTATTACACCAAGTGTATTTTGGACCCATAAATCCAA
>NW_021409644.1:0-307 GCF_001605985.2 Dendrobium catenatum | reverse complement strand
CCTAACACCCTCACTAGGTTCACCTATAATCAATTCTATTGGGTGGTTTTTAGAAAATCTCAAATATCTAGGCATCGGGTTTTCTATCTCCAAATTTTCTTCTAATTTTATTTTCTCAATCTTTTAGGAGTTAATCTCTATCTCATCCTCTTCGATAATTTGCTCTTTTAAATATCCAGATTCATCAAATATAACATGTGTGGTCTCTTTAATTACCAAGGTTCTTCTATTGAATACTCTATAAGATTTTCCAATACTTAAGTATCCTATAAAAATTCTTTCATCTGATTTTGGATCAAATTTTTCT
>NW_021409643.1:0-309 GCF_001605985.2 Dendrobium catenatum | reverse complement strand
CACATTAGATCCGAGGTCACTCCGAGGGAGAAGAAGCCTAAGATCGTCGTTCTTGGATAGGTGTCCAGAGTACATAATTCTTGACATCGGCTTCTTAAAGGTGTGTTCAGCGGTCTGGAATGTTTGGACAGTGTTTGAAGACCTTCTAGCGGGCCGGACAGCAAGAAAGCATGTTCCCGATCTCCTAAACAGCAGATTTCAGGTGCGTGAAATGCAAAACAGCAGACAGGAGAGGTCTGGACAGCAATGGGTTGCCTTCTAGAGCAGTCCAGCTAGTGTGGACCTGCAGAAATCTGCTGGACAGCAAAT
>NW_021409642.1:0-252 GCF_001605985.2 Dendrobium catenatum | reverse complement strand
CCATTTTGCAAATTGGTTGACCCGGATAGAGAATTGTCGGGTCGAATTTTAGGATCTTGTCGAATATGAATAATGGTCGAGCGGCCTTCCCTAGTCTTTAGGTGTGTGTATATATATTGTCTTTTTACGATTTTACAGTTTAATATTACTTTCCAAACTTTGTAAATTATTTTTCATCCAATTTTGTTATTCATTTAAAATTCCACGTGGTATGTTATGCTGGCTAAACCTCCCAACTGTGTGGAAATTTTC
>NW_021409641.1:0-232 GCF_001605985.2 Dendrobium catenatum | reverse complement strand
CAACTGAAATCATCATCAGGATAGAGGATCAACGCTATCATATTTGACTAGCATGGGATGGTATGGACCCAGTATCACATCTTCAAAAGCTAGACTCGAATTACTAGTTTTGATATCCCAGACCACACCTGGGGCGGCAGGTGAAACTGGGGGACTAAGCCCTTACAAAGGGGAGAACAAACTAAAAATTCTATGCGATAGCACCAACGTGATTGGTGCGCATAGACAAAAG
>NW_021409640.1:0-492 GCF_001605985.2 Dendrobium catenatum | reverse complement strand
TAGACCGTTTCAGCTGATCCTACGGAAGAAGCTCGTGCGAAATAGACTAGGCATGGCAACAACTTTTCTTTTCACACAATTTACACTCTAGTTTCCATTGCAATTACTATTTTAACAAGGAGGTTTTTAACGAGGCATGGCAAAAGCTTTCCCTTCTCCTATCACCTGCCCTCATTATGACATCCATCAGGGCATTCAATATAATGTATACAGATAAGTTTGGCACTCTGGAAGTTGCTTGCAATGCTGATTCTTTGCATATGCATGCATGTACATGTTTCATTGAAATATACTTTGTTTCCTTGATATTTAGGATGTCTTTATGCATGTGAGGCATACTATCCTATACATTTCAAAGCATAATTATCCACACTCATTCTGAGGTAAGTAGATAACCAATTCTATGCAATGAAGGATTCGTTTGGGACAACTTTCTTATGGTTTCTTGAAACAGGTTTCTAGTACAAAAATTTAAGCCATCCTAAACGAAGC
>NW_021409639.1:0-294 GCF_001605985.2 Dendrobium catenatum | reverse complement strand
TGGTTGGCTCCTTTGGCCACGGTGAGGCATCTTCTGCGTATAGCATCGGACCACTGACCTTTGTTATTGAATTTGTCTATTGGCAACCCAAGGCCCAGAAGCAAATGGATTCGGTTTGAAGATATCTGGATTACTTATCCAGCTACGTGGAAATTGGTGTGGAAAAACTGGAAGAAAGAAGACTACGGGCTGCCTGCTGATGTGTTGAATCGTAAATGTCGAAGAACACTCAGGGCATTATTCTTCTGGAGCTGTAACGTCTTAAGGAGCTTGAGGGGCTGAAGGATTTGCTGG
>NW_021409638.1:0-275 GCF_001605985.2 Dendrobium catenatum | reverse complement strand
CAAGAAGAAATTCCAAAGAGCTTTCTGGGCGGACTCAACTTCAGACTTATCAGAGACTAAAAAGGAAGAGGAAGTCACTAATTTGTGCTTAATGGACGATAGTCTTGATCAGTTAGATCAAGAAGAGGTATGTGACTTGGCTTACAATGAACTTTTAGAAATCTTTGAACACATACATGATGCATATAGGAAGTTAAAGAAAATACATACTAGTCTGAATTTAGAATTTCTGGAATTAAAAAAAGAATAAGAGATCCTTAGGAAAGATCATGCTT
>NW_021409637.1:0-420 GCF_001605985.2 Dendrobium catenatum | reverse complement strand
ACTTCCAATATTGTTGCTATAATTTATTGTTGTCGAACTCTTCTAACAACCATCATCGACTTTTTGTCATCATTTGCTCATCAGCACCTATCATTGGCAGACGTTGACTCTGTTATTGCACATCCTCCCAAGACAATCACCATTTCAATAGGAAATACTTGAGTTCGCAAGTAACCCTAAGGGTAATACTTGAGTTCGCAAGTAAACCTACCACGAATTGGTGATAAATATAGAAAATAACACAAAATATGGGAAAAAAACAGCACAAATGATAGATTGCAATACAAAAATCAAAGCCAAACCAGCACAAAAACAAGATACATGTGTTCCTCAATTCGAGAGGAGGATCATCTCTCCCAAATCTCTAGACAAGAGAGTCTAGAGCTCAGGTCGCCAAGAAACCCTAATGGAGAACCAAAC
>NW_021409636.1:0-202 GCF_001605985.2 Dendrobium catenatum | reverse complement strand
GTATCCTATCTCTAAGGGTAAAGCCACTCATCCATGAATCCTTTAAATTCTACTATGCATTCAAAAAATAAATGATTTTTCAAAATCCTAAATTTTAAATAAAAAATTTAAATTTTAATGCAAATTTGAAAGATATTGTTACTTATTTTATATTAGAATATGTTGAAATTATATATAAATATATTTGTAAATATGCTAATTT
>NW_021409635.1:0-257 GCF_001605985.2 Dendrobium catenatum | reverse complement strand
AAGTTTACTATTGAAATCAAAAGGAACCAAGCAATTTATTTTGTTCAGCATAAAAGATCCATTAAGTACATGATGACTGATGAGAGCTTCCTTACTGCGGCCTTAACGTGATAGAAATTGCTTGAAGTTAATGAAATATATTGATAAACAATGACGTTGTCATCAGACAACAAAGACGAAATAATAATGGTATGAAACGAATAAAATTTATACCAAAATAAAAGCATCTAGATTGTATCAAACGTGACCACATCTTG
>NW_021409634.1:0-339 GCF_001605985.2 Dendrobium catenatum | reverse complement strand
TAAAAAAAAAATAGATACTATTATTATTATTATTTTCTAAACACTACCTAATCCTTCTCCTCGTTTTCATACTCGCACCAATCATTTCGAGGGCTCCACATATCAACATCACTATATATAATAATCAAATATAAAATTACACCAATAATTATGATCTATAATATAAGAATTGTTGCGTGTTAGAAAATACGCGGCGGTAGAGTTTGTAAATTTGCATCCGAGCGTTGCACATAAGTTTAACACACAAACAGAAAAGGAGAGTGAACACCAAGAGTTTTTACGTGGAAAATCCAAAAAGGGAAAAAAATCACGGGGCCTCGCCCAGTTGCAAAATTCCAC
>NW_021409633.1:0-222 GCF_001605985.2 Dendrobium catenatum | reverse complement strand
GATTTTGAAGAGAGAGAAAGAGAAAGGAAAAGAGAAGGAATCCTGGATTTCGGAGGCCGCGGAGCGCTTTTCGATCGTCGCTGCTGTTGAGAAGATTGAAGATCTCGCGGTAAGGACTCCGAATCCTATTTCTGTTTTCAAAGATATTATGTTTTGATCGTGTTGTGTACGGATTTGTGTTTTTATTATCGAAAAATTGACCTGATTTGGTATTGACACAAC
>NW_021409632.1:0-397 GCF_001605985.2 Dendrobium catenatum | reverse complement strand
GCACAATGGAGAAAAAGGATTCATGTATCTTACCTCACGTAGTGGGATAAATGCTCAATATTGTATTTTATTATATATTTTTACTTATTTGGATTTGAAAGGGAGGGGTTGGAGAAGTGTGTATCTTTAGGGGTTGTTTGGTTTGAAGTAAAATTGATGTAAAGTATTACAAATACAAGAATTTTGAGAGTATTAATGTTTGATTTGAAGTAAAATAAATATAGTGTAAAATTTATGTTTCGGCACGTTTTAGTACAAATTTGATATATTTTGAATTCACCCAATTTATGTGATTTTCACATCATAAATTCATATTTTAAAATTTCTAAGTCTTTCAAAATTTTCATAAATATAATAATTATTCTTTTAAATAAATGAAATTATAATTTTTAAAACA
>NW_021409631.1:0-493 GCF_001605985.2 Dendrobium catenatum | reverse complement strand
TTTCTTCCATTCAATTTGTAGAGCTTTGATAATATTAAAATTATCACCTTCAATCATCAATCCTTGATAATCAAACATCCAATCCTTTACAATGTCTTTAAGGAAGAAGATAGCCATTAATTCCAATTGAGAAATATCCCAGTGCACAAAATCAGCTCCAAAGGCAAGTAAAAATCGACCTTTCTCATCCCTAACAACTCCTCCAACTCCTGCCATATTGTTGCATTTGAGAGCGGCATCTACATTAATTTTAATCTAACCGGGTGGGGGAGGATGCTAAGAATTAGACAGCATAAGCTGGTTAACATCCCAGTTGTCGGATTAGATATTGATGAATTTGCTCACCGAAGTTAGGGAGATAGAATTAGAAGTTATAAACATATCTGAGTCTTCCACTCCTTCATGAATTAGTTTACATCTACTTTTCCAAACTAGAAAAATAGATGTCCAATAAATATTAGCTGAGAAAGTATTTATCTTTGCATACCTCTCA
>NW_021409630.1:0-205 GCF_001605985.2 Dendrobium catenatum | reverse complement strand
ATCGAGGGAAAACTTAAAAAAATGAGTTCTAGGGCGTTTTCACGGTTTGGCTCAGGCGCACGCATTCTGGACCGTTGATCGCACGATCAACGGTACAGATCAAGCCGTTCCGTGCATTGATCAAACGTGTATTTGATCCCGCGGCTCAAGCTGCAGTCCGGCTCGATCCTGGCCGCCCATTCAAAACCACGGGATCGCCTGTCCA
>NW_021409629.1:0-219 GCF_001605985.2 Dendrobium catenatum | reverse complement strand
TCGGTGATCATTGTCGGATCTCTGTCAGACTGCTCTCGACCCACCACTCCTACCACTGTAACCTGTTGAATATGGTCCCTCCAATCTCCGTTGCTGGCAGACTACAGTCCCTCCCACCTTCGTCGTCCACCAAAAACAATTCTTCAGACTTTCGACCCCAGCCGACAACAGTCCCTCCAACTTCCATTGCCCACATACTACAGTTACTCTGACCTCCAT
>NW_021409628.1:0-227 GCF_001605985.2 Dendrobium catenatum | reverse complement strand
TTCCAGATTCATCAAATACAACATGTGTTGTTTCTTCTATGACCAAAGTTCTTTAGATGAATACCCTATAAGATTTTCCAGCATTTGAATATCCAACAAAAATTCCTTCATCTGATTTCGAATCAAATTTTCCTAAGATAAATTTTTCATTATTATGAATAAACACCTTGCAACTAAAAATATGTAAAAGAGACAAATTAGGTGTTCTACCTTTTAGCAACTCATAG
>NW_021409627.1:0-532 GCF_001605985.2 Dendrobium catenatum | reverse complement strand
ATGAATTACTTTATATCACCAATCATATGCCTCGAGCAGCCACTATCTAGGTACCACATGCTCACACCGGTTCTTTTGTGAAAGCACCCCTAAAATGTCATTTAAAAGTTATATTAGGAACCCAAGTGAGTTTAGGTTCCACCTATGCTTTAATGAATGATATGTATGTATGTTATGCTGTTATGAGTGTAATTTAGGCCTCCACACTAAATATATCCTATAGTGGATAGTACAAGTGTAGGTTATATGTCTTAACATGGCACAAGAGTAACACCTAACACCAGGGAATGGGTTTACTAACCTATATGGGTAATAGTGCCTCTTCGTAGGTTTATGTGGTGCATGTTATGTTGAGGGGTTATACTACTAAGCTATTAAAAGTGGTGGTTTATTATCCTCAAGCGCAATATTTTTTTCTCTTAAATATTCATTTGCGTTTTCATAGCTTTCCACTTCTAGTTTTAGTGCATGCTCACTACTATCTAATTGACATGTAAGTTCTTATAATTCCTTAAATGCTTTTCTAGCTAAA
>NW_021409626.1:0-351 GCF_001605985.2 Dendrobium catenatum | reverse complement strand
TTTTTGGTAATCGGCCAGGACGATCTTGGATCGGCCTTGACGATATTCACAAATTATTCCTTAATTGATCAAACAAATCAAGGAAGTAATTAAGAATGATTGATACGATCATATCATCCTGGACGATCGCCGAATCGGCCAGGTCGATCTATTCAAAAACCTTAGTTACTTCTGGACGATAAATATCGGCCAACAAAAATTCAAGGCGATGCTCTGGATGATTTTCCTCTAATTTGAATTGATAAGCCGGGACGATCGTGTGATCAGCCTGGATGATAAAGCCAATTTTAAATCATCCAGTTTGCATTCAGAGCAATGCTCTGGCCGATCTTCTGAGATTTGTACTGATCG
>NW_021409625.1:0-227 GCF_001605985.2 Dendrobium catenatum | reverse complement strand
TTTGATTTTCTTAAATTAAAATTAAAAAAATTCAAAAATTGAAGAAAATCGTCCAGGACGAAATTTGGTTCGTACTGGACGATGTGTGAAAAATTGGTTTGCGTGCATTTTAACCGTTTTGAGAGCAGTTTTTTTTTTTTTAATTTGATCGTCTGTACGATCTTAATATCGTACAGGACGAACCTTTTCCTTTTTCTCAAACGACGGGACGATTGAATGAAGCGGTT
>NW_021409624.1:0-232 GCF_001605985.2 Dendrobium catenatum | reverse complement strand
TGGATAATTTCAATTTTTAAATATTTTTAGGATTTTAGGTTTTTTTTTGGAATTTTCTGGGATTTTGGGTTTTTGAGATTTTTTTTTGTGGAGCTTTGGATTTTGTGTGGACTTTTGGGAGATATTTGAAAAATATTTGGGAACCCCTCCGGTTGAGATCTGAATTCAACACGGCCATTATCGGGGTGTTCGAGATCATTTCTCTTTATGGATTGAACCTTGTCAACTCTAT
>NW_021409623.1:0-244 GCF_001605985.2 Dendrobium catenatum | reverse complement strand
AGATGCACTTATTAGTGTTTCTAAGCTGAACAGATTGTCCAGGATGATCCAAAATAATCTTGTACAATTTTGTTACAAAAAATTAATTTTCTCTATCTCCCTTTACTCACTCTCTTGAGTGTATATGTGCAAGGTTACATAGCTTCAGGATCCATCATAGTATATTTGACACATGAAAGGTGAAAGATGCATTTGAATATAAATTACATAGTAATTCAATCCTAGTCTACCTAATATTAAGTTA
>NW_021409622.1:0-232 GCF_001605985.2 Dendrobium catenatum | reverse complement strand
TGGCTTCCAGCGTTATGAATTGAGCAGTATCTCTAGTTATATGCTTTGAACATCCGCTGTCCAGGTACCATATGCTCCCATGAGGTATTGTGTGAGAGAAAACCTCTTCTTGATCTTATTGTTCAACATTATTTGCCATCAAGCAAAGGTTGGTGACTTCTTCTTCTTTTTCAGTCTCAGATGAGTCTGAAGCTAAGTCTGCCCAGAAATCTCTTTGAAACTTCTTCTTGCC
>NW_021409621.1:0-208 GCF_001605985.2 Dendrobium catenatum | reverse complement strand
GATGTAACATGCATATGACAAAAAAGCAAGACAACTTGGAGAAATAAAAATTTTATGACACGCTATATGACAACACAATGTTTATATTGTAAATACTTTCTAAGTCAGGATAACAAAATGAAAATAAGTTCATTTGTAGATTGGGTCATATTTTTAGTTCCCGATCCTCACAAACTAATAATTTCCAACTCTTTTTAACTGAAGGAAA
>NW_021409620.1:0-302 GCF_001605985.2 Dendrobium catenatum | reverse complement strand
AAAATTATATGTATATTAAATTTTGAGTTCTTTGAGTGAGCATGGAATTTTAAACATAGCTCATGACTACCTGAATAGAAATCATTGGAAAATATTAATTGTGTTCTAACTATTCATTAATCAAATTATTGTTTAAGTTAATTGTCTTTATCCATTGCATGTATAGGATGCACAAATGCACTTAGCTAAGGCTCTCATAGTTCTAAGGACTTGGGTGTGATGTTTGTGCATTTATATGTGTTAAGTCAAAGGGTTAGTAGAACCTTGATTCAAACCTACTTAACTTAGTGACATTATTAAAG
>NW_021409619.1:0-1293 GCF_001605985.2 Dendrobium catenatum | reverse complement strand
GGGTGCTTCCAAAATTAATTTTTTAAGTTTCCAACTATCTTTTGTCTCGAGATTCGTGCTCGATCAAGGTAATTTTTGATGACGTATCAAAGTTTTTTCAGATTATAGTCAAATGGAGACATCAGTTTTCCTCAATGTGATATAGTGGGGTTAGCATTTTCTAAGCACAAATTAAAGCACATTGCAATGAACTATGATTATTTTTTATATTTAATGTAAAAAATAAGCAAAACACTTTTATTATGTAAATCAGTATTCTTTTGTCTATGGAAGGGCCAATAATTGGAAGCTTAAAAAATTAAACTGTGATAATAACCTTCATGATTTAATTTTTAATATTACATTTATTGAAAAAATAATTTTGATACTGAAGAGCTCTAAAAGGAGAAATAAATAAAATTATATTGCTCCAAAATTGGTAAAGGATTAATTAATATATGTTAACATCTTAACTTATAATAATTGACATATGTGAAATAAGTTATAATGATTAATTAATATATGATTATATGTTAGCATCATAATTATGATAACTACAATTAACTATAATGATTAATTTAGTTATTATCTCATCTAATAATCACACAAATAAAATCTCTAACCAAATGACAATTGAGGAACAATTATTACGTCCTCTGACCGGACGTAGAGCTACGTTCGGCCGCCAATAACATGTCGCCACGTGCTCTTACTCTCTACCACATGGCCCGACGACTTGACCCGGACCGGAACCCGGGAATGCTTTGTTCGCATATTGCTAGGTATTACTCGGTATTTGCTTGTATTGCTCGGTATTGCTAGGTATTGTATGGCAATAACGAGAAATATCGCTCCGTGAAGACCAATATCGAGCAAATACCGAGTAATAACGAGTTTAAAAAAAAAAACTCGGTACAACTCGGTATTACTCGGTATTTGCTCGGTATTGGTTATTGCCAAGCAAAATCGACAAATACCTAGCAATACCGAGTAATACCGAGCAATACCTAGCAAAATAGACAAATACCGAGCCATCCTGGGTCCGTTCCGGGTCGGGTTGTCGGGGCGCACGGTAAATAGTGAGAACGCATGATGCGATTCTACTAGCGGCTGAACGTAGAGCTACGTCCTGTGACTGGACCAAATAAAAGTTCACAATTGAGACTCATATATTCGTATCTTCATAACATTTTAGTATAGCAAATTTATACCTTTAGAATATTTGAAATTTAAATTTTGAAATGTCTATTTAAAAGTTATTATAATAATTCAATATGGTAATTTTCAAACAAATAAAATTTATTTTTAAAATTT
>NW_021409618.1:0-322 GCF_001605985.2 Dendrobium catenatum | reverse complement strand
GGCTGAGCACAAAGTTTTAAGATCTAACTGAGAGAGTTGGAGTTTTGAGGTCAAGCTCAATAATTATATTGATCAGAGCAAAATAGTTCCTCAGAAAAGATTTGTTAGCTACTATTTATCTTCCAATAAGAGACATAAATCAGATATCCCTCCCAACAACCCCAATGAACCAAATGAGTCAATCCCATCAAAAGATCCAATCCCACCAAATGAGCCAATCCCATCAGAAATGCAACTTATTCAATATACAAATCCAAATGAACCAATACCAGTAGATAACATTCAAATAAAACCTGTAACTCATGTTTATGCAGATGAAATA
>NW_021409617.1:0-206 GCF_001605985.2 Dendrobium catenatum | reverse complement strand
CGGCAGCTTGGATATCAAGAGAGGGAGAGTGGGCGGCTCCTTGGCGTGGAAACGATTGTGAGATGAGAGTGGGTGGCGGTTGGGAGAGGATATGAGGGTTTAGGGGTTTAAGTGAGGGTATTTTTGGGGGTTTTTATTTAAAGAAAAATTATCTTTTATTTAAAATCTTTTTCTCTCACTCTCTTTAATTTTTTTAATTATATTGC
>NW_021409616.1:0-206 GCF_001605985.2 Dendrobium catenatum | reverse complement strand
AATTAATGCTATCCAGGTAGTCTTCCCACGGATTACTGTTCTCAGCCAATTGATATCTTTGGGATCGTAAGGTTGAGATTTAACACTCCCCCTCAAGCTGGGAAGTATGGATCCGTCATTCCCAGCTTGTCAATCATTCGGAGAAAGGCAGAACTGTCCAATCCTTTAATAAGGATATCTGCAAGTTGATCCTTTGATGGTACATG
>NW_021409615.1:0-325 GCF_001605985.2 Dendrobium catenatum | reverse complement strand
GGTTGAGCATAGTTGACCAGGAGTGGGAGCGGAACAATCCGTGGGTGCAGTCTCGCATCATGCAATGTGGTCTTGCCTCACGCTGATAAAAGTCATGTGGGCGGGCAAGTGCTGGAGCTAGATGCAGGGAGCGGGCGCGTGTAGGAGTGGGTTCACATGGGCGGGGCGGTCACTCAGGCTTGAGGAGTCTGGACACGAACACGACGCAGTCTTGGGTGTGGGAGTGAGGGCCTCATTCTGAAGCTCTCACGTGGGTCATTTCCGGGTTAACGGGTTGACTCATACAATATTTGATTTTTCAAACGGGTTAAGAATTAAAATCCGA
>NW_021409614.1:0-293 GCF_001605985.2 Dendrobium catenatum | reverse complement strand
AGTGGGATAAAGGCTTTATGTTGTTGTTGTTGTTTTTGTTGTTGCTTATGCTTTGGCGAGCTTTGTGATTTGCTTGACAAGTCATTGCATTCGTCACAAACTAAGCAATCTTTTCCCGTATCTTCAGCTTTTAGAACAATCGTGTCACCTACATCCAAAAGTCTTTAACCCAAACTTTGCTCGTAGGTAATGAGTGAGCCAATCAAATTATCAATAGAATAATCATTCAATTTTTTGATTCACAAATAGCAAAAATTTTAGCATCAAACTTATCCAGTAGACAACGAAGAATT
>NW_021409613.1:0-218 GCF_001605985.2 Dendrobium catenatum | reverse complement strand
AATTAATTGAGTTCGAGTTGGCTCACGAGCAGTCTTGTTTACTATGAAAGAAAGAAAATTATTATGATTCAAGGCAATTATTATAATAAAATGATAAAAAGAACTAGAAATTATAAGAAAATAAATAATAATTTACTTAATATAAGAAATTTTGATATAATTTAAATATTTTTCATACTTTATACTTAAAATCTTGAATCCTAACATTTTTTAAAAAT
>NW_021409612.1:0-390 GCF_001605985.2 Dendrobium catenatum | reverse complement strand
AAGTCCTTAATTATTATCCTTAATGATGCCACAAAGTTAAGTAGGTTTGAATCAACATTCTACTAACCCTTGGACTTAACACATATAAATGTACAAACATCACATCTAAGTCCATAGAACTATGAGAGCCTTAGCTAAATGCATTTCTGCATCTTAAGCATAGAAATTATAAAAAAATTTAATAAATTGGATGATTAATCAATGGTAAATTAGGAAGGTAATTGTCCTTTGATTAACTACTACCCCTGCTAATTATCTTCAAGTATGCTTAATCTAGGTATAAAATTTTGAGGGATCTCTCAAAACTTTCATGAATTAATAAGTATAGTTTTCAAATTAATTTTAATATTATAAAATAGATTAATTTTAGGAATTTCTAGAAATCTTGAA
>NW_021409611.1:0-282 GCF_001605985.2 Dendrobium catenatum | reverse complement strand
TCCGATTAGGCAGACACCAGGCATTGTGATTCCTTTGTTTGTTGACCCGATTTTGTCAGGCAGATACTAAGTCACCCTAATCCACTGTTCTGAAAGAGGCAGGAGAATATGGGACCCTTTCACCTTCTATTCTGGTGATTCTATATAGTCAGACAGATAGTTGGTATACTTTTACTACCTTACTTATGGTTCTTCTCTTGGCTCTACCCTTGCTACGGGGTAAGGCCAGAGGAGAATCCCTTTATCTTTTTCACCCTTGAGGTGATCTTTACTTTTGATTCT
>NW_021409610.1:0-359 GCF_001605985.2 Dendrobium catenatum | reverse complement strand
ACTTTAACTTCTAACCCGGCAATCCTGCCAGCTGACATTGTGGTCAGAGAAAGGGCCTCAATCCTTCTACTGAGCTTTTCGTACATTGTCAATTCAGGCTCGTCACTTTTCACCTTTACAACATCTTCCTCAATGTCACTGTCCTTATCTAAAGTGAGTTCAAATTTTGGAGAAGCATTTGTATTTCTTGAATAGCTAATTCAGGAAGGTCAATTTCTTTGATATTAAGACTTTCTTCACCAGAACTTTGATTTAAAGCAAGAGAGTCATCAATTTGTATTTCATTTCCATGGTTAATCATCAAGATAGAAGCAGAAGGATGTTTTTATTCATCTTCTGACCCTTCGCCTTTGATGGGG
>NW_021409609.1:0-236 GCF_001605985.2 Dendrobium catenatum | reverse complement strand
AATAGAGGGCTAAAAAAACCCTAAAAAAACTCAATTCGATAGTCAAATATCATACCGTACGATCTAAAGATCGTCTAGTAAGATGTGCAGAAATTGACCTGTTAGTACTGTACGATGTGCTGTACGAACATTTCAATAAACGAGCGGTTTGCCAAAATTGTCTCGGTTAATCGTACAGTACGATCTAGTTCGTCTAGTACAATCAAAATATTAAAATTAAGCCATTTTGATTGAAT
>NW_021409608.1:0-405 GCF_001605985.2 Dendrobium catenatum | reverse complement strand
TTAAATAAAAGCAGCCTTCTTTTTGACTGGTGGAGAGAAAAATATTATTCTTTATGGAACTTGTTGCCTATTAAAAGCTTCGCTTATTGGAGCTACCTTTGCAACAAGATTGTTTCAATTAAACATTGCCTTACTTTGTTTGTCCACTATAGTAACAATTTATCCTTCTTGTGGGACCCTTGGTGGAATGGAAAATCTGTGGTAGATTTATTGAATGAAAGACTGAAGCTACAGGACTTTACCTATATGTCTAATTGGAAAGTTTCTATGGTTATCAATGATAGAAATTGGACATTACCTAATAGTTTTGATGTTTCTACTTCTTTTGTCATTCGTAACATACATATTAACAATTCCTTGGAAAACCACCTAAAACCCCAAATTTCACACTTTCCAGGAATTTTT
>NW_021409607.1:0-1955 GCF_001605985.2 Dendrobium catenatum | reverse complement strand
TTGATGCCTAGTTTGAGTTTATCTTTTCTACTCCATTATCTTCTCTTAATTCTTAATGATAATTAGATCATTTTGATGTATAAAGATTTAATTAAAATTTTGAGTTTAAATTAGATCTGTGTTTTTTAATTCTCAAATTCAAATTCAAATCGATCTATTTCAAATCAATCTCATTCAAATCAAAATTTCATTATCTATCAACTCTTAGTTGGAGTTCTTTTAGACTTAATATTGATCATATCATTTCATATGGAAATCCATATCCTTCTTTTTTTTTATTTTTTATTTATTGATTCATATAGTTGGCATGAATTCTAATCTCCATCCTCTCCTTTTGCTTAGCTCTTTTAGACTAGATCTTGATTCATATCAGTTCAAATAGAAATTCAATTGCTATTTTCAATGAAAGGGTCCTTAAATTTGACATATACGAATTTTTCAAAAGAAATCTTAATTTGAGAAAATTTTGAGAGTTTTAAATATAAGACAAACTTTTGAGGGAATTTTTTTAGAGAGAAAGTGACTTATTTTTCTTAATGAAAAGTTTACCTTTCTTTTATTTAAAATATTGAGTAAGTGTTGGTTGACTCATCTAAACATCTAAAGAAGAAAATTCATGATAAAAAAAAAAGGTTGTCCTCTCCCCCATCATTTATATGGAGTGATGTCATTTTTGAATTAAGATCTTTGACAAATTATAATTATATTTAGAAATAAAAATTTTCTTCATCATCTTGCAATTTTCTATCTCACAGATATCTTTTGCATGCTAATGAATCTAGTTCATAATTTTCCTAATCAGGTTGTTCATTTTTATCATAGGGTCGAGTTTGTTTTGTGGATTGTTCTTCCTTTCATAAGATAGTGAGTTTTCTTCTTTTATGTTTGGAAGATAAATTCACAACTGAGAAAGTATTCTTTTAGATATTTAGAAAGGAAGCCAAATTACAATAAAAAAGAGAGGCGCAATGTTCGCCAAAACATGAAAGATGCACAAAGTGTATCAAAATGAAAAGATGCGCAAAGTGCGCCAAAAAAAAGAGAGGCGCAATGTTCGCCAAAGTTATTAAAATGGGCACAAAGTGGACCCAAAATGAATAAGTAAATGGCTTTCCTTTCTTATAAATTTCTAAATCTCAGAAAACTCATGTGTCATTTGATATTTTTGATACTTGCTTTTGAAAATGATGAATTTAGATTCACTACTATGCATTGATATTCTATTAGATAAAAAATATTCTTTGTGCAAGAAGATAGAGAAGATTCAATTTCTTTATCTAATTTATATATTTTTGAATTAGATTTTAATTCAAAAAAATACATATCTAAGGGAGAGAGCCAATTTAGCTTGTAGGGAGCTTGACTTGGGTTGGCAAATTTCAAATCCCTAACCTTTTTGGGTTTAGAATGAGTCAACCAATTTCTTACTGAAATTTTAAATTTGGTTCCTTATGTCATTTTGATTGGGCCAAAATAATCAAGAGGTAAATCTTTCATTTTGAAAAATAATATTCTTACTCTTTGATAAAATTTCCCCTCTTTGAAAATTATGTGAATCAAACTTATCTCAAATTAATTGGTGAGTGTTTAACATTTTTTTTTAGTGGCTCCACTATCGAATATGTTTAAACACTTATCTTGTTCTCTTGAAAATTCATGCATGAAAACTTCTGGACCCCCACATTTGATTATATCTTATGCTATTGGACCGATGTGATATTTCTTGGATTACACTTTCATTTTCTCATGAAATCTTTGTTATTTTAAGCTATCATTATTTTGCTTAGAAACAACCCTTTGACGCGCATTATTTCTCTTAATATTTTTATGCCGCCATCTCTTGATTGGGAGCCACTCTCCCATTCATGTTGTCATCTTGTTCACTTGTTTGGGAACCGCTATCCCACTCAAGTGGTTATTTTTGTTCACTTGGGAGCCGCTATCCCATGCATGTT
>NW_021409606.1:0-386 GCF_001605985.2 Dendrobium catenatum | reverse complement strand
CTCTCTTTCTCTTTCTTTTTCTTGATAATCAAGCAGCTGTTCACATAACAAATAATCATACCTTTCATGAGAGAATCAAACATACTGATATTGACATCCACTTCATTTAGAACAAATTCCTTGATGAATAAATCAAGATTATGCTCATATGAACTCATCACCAACTAGTAGACGTCTTCATAAATACATTTCTAGTCGATACTCTATCCATGCTTCTATCAAACATGGCCATCAAAGATATTTATAGTCTATCATGAGGGAGAGTTTACCATCATACTAAGGAATAAGGATACAAGAAATTAAAATGAATTAATAATTGATATTTTTAAGTGTTTTTAAAAATCATTTTTTAAAAAAATATAAACATCTCCAACAAAGTTACAAAA
>NW_021409605.1:0-1233 GCF_001605985.2 Dendrobium catenatum | reverse complement strand
TAAATCTCTTCGATTTTTCCTTTTCATTATTTTGTTTATTTTGTTCATTTATCTCTCTCTCTCTCTCTCTCTCTCTCTCTCTCTCTCTCTCTTAGTCAACAGAGGTTTGTTGGAGGATAGAAGAGGATGAATATATGAAAATAATGCTCTCGCAATGGGTTTAGTTACTTTTCACGTGAGCCATTAGTTTGTATCTATGTTGCACCGATACGGATACGGCAACACGGATACGGGACACGTCAATTCTTAAAAATACAGGATACGGGTACGGCGCGGACACAGCATTACAATTTATAAATCATACATAAAAATTAAAAAAAAACAATCAAAGCATAATATTTGAAATTACAAAAAAAAATGACGACAACATCATTTGTAGCCTCGTAGCTTATAATATCAAAATATAATTAAGCATTAAGTGTCTAGTACAACAAAAAAAGCATAAACATAAATTATCTAGCACTTGAAGTTTCAACTATTCAATAGAAGGAATTATATAATTAGCTTCTTCAATGGTTTGTCTTTGAACTTCTATATCATCTTTAATAAATATCATAGCTTCTAATTCAGGCACATCAAGTGAAAGATTAGTAATTTCTAATATTCTCATATCATCAAGAGTTTCAAATCCATCTCAGAAATGAGAGAACCTTGCTCGCAGTCGCGAAAGTAAATACGACGCGTCTTTTTTTTCGGATTTCTTTTTTGTTTTTCAACGGACATGCGTATCGGATACGAGTGTCCTTTTGAAATTAAATAGTATTTTAATTGGATACGGCTTTGGCGTATCTGACACGTATCGGTGGTGTATCAGAGGCGTATCCGTGTATCGGTATATCGGATACAACACGCCTTCTTAAATAGGTGTATCGGTGCAACATGGGTTTGTATCTTGTGAGTATTAATTTTTTTGTTCCATGAACAATAACTCTACTTTTTCGTAAAAAATAATTTTTTTATTTTGTAGGAATTGATTTTGCTATTTTGTATCAAAAAATAGGTGGAAAATGGGTGGGAGTGCTATAAGCTTTTGAAAATCAGAAAAAAATTCGTTTAATGGATTAATATCTTCGGGATTCTTTTCTTGTGTGCAGTGAAAATTTTTGTAATGAATGATTTCATAGTTATTTAAAATGATGGCTTGTTGCTTGTATGAATAGGAAACCTTTTATTATAAAGATACTAAGTTAAGTGTTGCAGAGATGAGGATACTTAGGTGGATGAGTGGCTTTA
>NW_021409604.1:0-318 GCF_001605985.2 Dendrobium catenatum | reverse complement strand
AAAACGGAGGTAATTACATAGGGGTGTCAATTCGGGTGGACGGGTCGGATTCGGGACGAATTTTTGATGTGGCGGGAATTGAAGTTGTAAGACTTTATTGAGTTCTTAAATATCTAGCGAGGACTTAATCATATATAAGATTCAAGTTCTCGAATTCATACAAGAACTTTCTATAAGATTAAGTTCTCTAAATTTACTAGAACTCCAAACATGTATTATGAGTTATCTAATTCTTGCAAGAACTCGCATCATAAATTATGTAAAAGAAATTGAAACAAAAAACTTTAATTTACATAAGACTTAGGCTTCGTTTGATTC
>NW_021409603.1:0-208 GCF_001605985.2 Dendrobium catenatum | reverse complement strand
ATTGAGTTTGAGAATTTACCTATATTTTGTTCTTTCTATAAAATGCATGGGCATGATATGAACGAATGTTATTGATTATAAAGGTCACATTTCCAATGCTATAGCTGCCCTCATTCTTTAGTTTCTTTTGTTGGAGAGGAATAAATCCATCTTCAATGGAGTTAGAATGAACCATATGAATGTTATTCAAAGGGTGAAGGATAAGATT
>NW_021409602.1:0-243 GCF_001605985.2 Dendrobium catenatum | reverse complement strand
TTTTTTTTAATTAGAAAAATTTAATACTAGAAAAAAAAATTTAAAAAGCGATAAAAAAAGCTATTCCAAAGGAAACATAAGTTCTTGCATTCCATTGTAAATGTGTATGTTGTGATAGTTTCTACACACACTAGATATGAAAAAATTATTCTGTGCGGATGTCGAACGCCGTCCGGAGACCAATCAGAATGTGCCACGTCACCCTGTGCTCGGTACCACCGCTCGACACCGCTTGGTACCGTT
>NW_021409601.1:0-295 GCF_001605985.2 Dendrobium catenatum | reverse complement strand
AATTAGGGCATCCTGATTAAAGTAGCCATCATTAAGCATATCATCCTGCATGATTTTTGTATCGGTCGGGATGATATGCTCAAATAAGAAAGAATCCGCCGCCAGTTCTATTTAGGAAGTTTTATTTTTTAATTATCATCCAGGACACGTCCTGGACGACGATGGGGTTCAATTATGTCTAAATTGATTTGGTGATTAAGAAAAGTAATTCAGGCTGATTGATACGATCATATTGTCCTATTCGATCGCAGGATCGGCCAGGACGATCAGTTCGAAAACCTTGATTGCTCATGGA
>NW_021409600.1:0-294 GCF_001605985.2 Dendrobium catenatum | reverse complement strand
ATACCTTACAAACTAACTCAGACCTAATCTACCCTATATTGAGCTGGCTTCAGTTGCACTTAATCTTGTGGCCTAAAATATTAATGGGCAAAGAAGTCATAAAAAAAATAGGAATGTTTGCTATCATCAAAATTCTAATTCATGAAACCAGATTTATAATAGTACCTGGATAGAATATGTTTAAGGCACATGAGTAGAGATGCAAATAAGTTCATTTCGTTGGAGGCTATGGTAGGTGGCAAGGTAACACTTGGAGGTAACACCATTAGGAAAGTGGTTGGATTCGATATAATT
>NW_021409599.1:0-214 GCF_001605985.2 Dendrobium catenatum | reverse complement strand
TAATTTTTTTTGTCATCATCGTCCAGGAAGTAATTGTTTCGTACAGGATGATTTGTGTAGTATGATAAATTTTGGGATTTTGAACCATTTTAAGAGTAGTTTTAATGAAATTCGTCTGTTGGATCGTCATGATCGTCTAGGACAAAATATTTTTCAAACGACATGAAGAATGAATGAAGCAGTTGAATGGATAAGACAATTTTTAATATGAAAT
>NW_021409598.1:0-820 GCF_001605985.2 Dendrobium catenatum | reverse complement strand
AATTATTAATCAAAAAATAAATAACATACTAAAAAAATTTTTAATTACCTCTCTTTTTCTCTGAATCTAAGGAAGTGAGAACTGAGGCACTTTCCCTCTTCAGCACACCCCGATTTTTATAGGCAGTCTAATATCTCCCAACGCCATGGCATAACTCCCAACGCCATCTCATTAAAGCCCTCTCATTATCTCGCTGCACTGAATGCCACCCAACCAACGCAAATTGCCCGCAAAATTCGGATCTGGTCGGCGATAACGACAAAACAGATAATGATCCACAGCTGGCACACATCGGCAACCACCACTACGGGAAAACAGGCGATTACCGTCGAAATTTCTGGCGGATATTTTTGCGCCGGTAAGCACCGGAAAATCTACGGCGGACTTTCCGGCGCAAACGACGCCAGCAAAGTTCCAGCGATATTTGCGCCGATATATGCGTCGGAATAAACCAATATCTCATTATTTCTGTCGCACTTTACGGCGGAAAATCACTGGCGCCATTACCGGCGGATATTGCTCCGGGGTATTTAAACTCAACGAAACAAAACTGGTGGATGTTACGCCGGAAAAATCTCCGGCGTCCGATCCGCCGGAGAAAACCCTATTTTCTGAAACTGAGCCCCTCTGGCCCGTCACTTCTTTCCTTCTATTCTCTCACCTCGCCCGTAGATCGCTGTCGCCCTCCGTCGCTCGCCCGTAGATCGCCGTCGCTCGCCCCGTAGATCGCCGACGGTCAGAGGAGTTTGCCGACGAGTCTCATAGCTTTTGTGGTCGCTTCAACGCCGACGGTCGTTCATCTTCGCCGACGGAAGGTTTT
>NW_021409597.1:0-282 GCF_001605985.2 Dendrobium catenatum | reverse complement strand
ACCTGATTGACGAGTTTTATGAATTATATAGTTTGAAGGCGGGTCATATTGTTGACAATCCTTTCTCCCATAGTGGTGGCAGGCATCGTCGAAGAAACTTAAAAAAATAATTATTATTATTTTGTGCTTTTCTTTCTGTTTGGTTGTTGGCATTCACGGTTTGGTTTTGGGTGTTTAGTTCTCCTTTTGGGGCTCTTTTGGATGGGTTACTTGTTGGATGCTTTTGGCTCAGGTTTGGGGTATGCCTTGGGCGTTGGCTAGCTTTGGGGTGCTCTTTTGTTG
>NW_021409596.1:0-241 GCF_001605985.2 Dendrobium catenatum | reverse complement strand
AGTTGGATAAGGACCCAAAGAAAAAATCTATTGATAAAAAAAAATTTGGAGGGATTATTAGATCTTTACTTTACTTGACTGCTAGAAGATCCGATGTTATATTTAGTATTTATTTGTATATTAGATTTCAATCAAATCCAAAAGAATCACATTTGATAGCAGTGAAAAGTGTTTTGAGATATCTCTTGGAAACTCAGAAATTATATTTTGTATTGGAAATTGACTTAAGTTAATCTTCATT
>NW_021409595.1:0-217 GCF_001605985.2 Dendrobium catenatum | reverse complement strand
GGGGCACCATTCCAGAGAGCTCGTGAGCCTCAAGTCGACGAGCCACAGCCTTTGGAAGGCTTTCGATCAGGATCATCCTGGGGGGACCACCGGAGCTTGCTCTCCATTGGTTCCGACCGCCGCCGGCCATGGTCTGGGTCGGGTTGACCAAGAAAGGCCGATGGGGACATACTGGAGCCGTGAGTGGAGCCAAATTGGCCTGAGGAAGCTGGGGTCG
>NW_021409594.1:0-287 GCF_001605985.2 Dendrobium catenatum | reverse complement strand
AGTGGAGGCATTCTGCTATTTTTCATAGGTGATTTTCGCTACTTAAATCGGTGCCCCTCCTCTTGTATAGAAGTTAGAATTTTCTCTTTTTTCTCTCCTTTTTTTCTTCTTGCTCTAGAGGTCTTCCGCTGCTTTTCGTAGGTGACTTTCCCATCTTAAATTGGTTCCCCTCCTCTTGTACAGATGTTAGAATTTTCTCTTCTTTTTCTCTTATATTTCTTCTTGTTCTAGAGGCCTTCTGCTATTTTTTGTAGGTGACTTTCCTTACTTAAATTGGCGCTTCTCTT
>NW_021409593.1:0-504 GCF_001605985.2 Dendrobium catenatum | reverse complement strand
TTTGTTAACTCAAATTGCGGTTTGAACCTTCCAACAGTGCTTTGGGTCCTTGATTCGGACTCATTTGGGCTCGAATTGGGTTGAACTTGGTGTCGTTGGGTTCGTATTTCCGAGACGCTCAATTTGACTATAAGCTCACTGAAATCGGAGTTTGGGTGCTCTCAGATTTAATTTTTGAAGTTCTCAATTTGATTTTTGCCTCGAGATTCGTGCCCGATCAAAATTATTTTTTAACGATGTATCAGAAACATTTCTTTGTTCGTAGTTCTTGAACTTAGTATAGCTCTTACCAATCTGATAAAAAAATTGTTCAAATAAATATATTTGGTAATAAAAATCAAAGAAAATACGTAGCTTTTCTCCATCTATTGGTTGTGAGTTTTTGATATCAATTAAAAAGTTTTAGGTTGAGCCTTACATATCTATTATATATATGTGAATTTGAATTTATTGACCTACATATTAAAAAATAAATAAAATAAAATAATTTTTTTAGTACATTTT
>NW_021409592.1:0-212 GCF_001605985.2 Dendrobium catenatum | reverse complement strand
AAATAAAATTTGATATTTTAAAAATTACTAAAATATAAGATAATACATTAGTGTCTAAAATTTATAAAAATAAATATGATTAAAATTATAGTTTAGGAAAAATACTAATAAATATACTAACCAATCATCTTTTTTATTGTGTAATTTGATTTATAGGTTATAGATTAAATTATTATTTTTTTTAAAATTTTAAAGAAAATAATATAGCATAA
>NW_021409591.1:0-321 GCF_001605985.2 Dendrobium catenatum | reverse complement strand
GAACGCAAACGAGGCCTTTATTGGAAACGACCCATTAACTGCGTTCACATGCATGCATATTATATTTTTGGAAAAATCTTCTATGTGATTAAAAAAAATTGATACTAATACTTCACTTTAATTAGAAAATTATTTTTGCTATTTATTATATTAAAAAATAATACATGAAAATGTATTTATAAAATAATATCTTATATTCATGCATAAATTTTTTAAATTCTAAGGCTCATATAATATATATTTAAATATGACTGATTATCCATCGTTGCTTAACTTGGTTGATAGACGAGTACAATTGGGAACCAACCTCTCAAATCGTGC
>NW_021409590.1:0-418 GCF_001605985.2 Dendrobium catenatum | reverse complement strand
ACTAAATGGGTCTGAAGAGGGAGAGATTGTTACGTGCGGATGTCGAACGTGTTCAGAGGTCAATCAGGAGCTGTCACGTCTTGCAATGCACAATATATTAAGTGATGTGATGGCTCCTGATTGACGTTCGGAAGCGTACGAAATAATTTTTACTCTAGAGGGTGCTAACATCACTGGCTTTTTATAAAATATGACTTCAAAGAGAGCATTAAATGAATATTGACTTTGGAGTGCTGCAATTCAATCTGAACTTGCATAAAATTGGGTTTTTGAATTTGATATGTTGAAAATATAATGTAAAAGAAATATATGTAAAGCCACTTTAAATGTATTTATTCTTTTTTTGTGAATTAAATATTATGAGTTAAGATTTCTTACTTCATTTTACTGATTTTAAATTAAACATAAAATTTTACTT
>NW_021409589.1:0-302 GCF_001605985.2 Dendrobium catenatum | reverse complement strand
TTAATTGTCTTCATTTTTAATTTTCTTTTACCTTTTCATAACTTGTGAATGCTCAGTCTTTTTCAAAACTATTTTCTTGGAGTTTTAAATATTTTTTAATTAATCATATTATAATTTTTTTTTGCAACAGGATATTACGGGCTCAAAAAATTAAATAAATGAGCTATCCGGACCCGAGCTATGCCATCGCCATGACCATCGTCATCTTCTTCATTATCAATATCATCACCATCATTTTTACCAAGGGCGGATCCCAGTTCATATTTGCCCACCCTAAAAAAAAAATTTAATGCATTAGAGGA
>NW_021409588.1:0-232 GCF_001605985.2 Dendrobium catenatum | reverse complement strand
ACATATCCGCAGTGTTGGCAGAGAACTATCCATCCTTTTACACTCTCCTATTGTGGGCAGAGAACCCTTCATCCTTTCACACTCTTCTAGTTTGGGTAGAGAACCCTTCGTCCTTTCACACTCTCCTAGTATGGGTAGAGAACCCGCATCTTTTCACTCTCCAAGTGTCGGCAGAGAACCGGATCTCCTTGACACATCTTCTCACAAGAATTCTAGAAGGAAGAAAGAAAAG
>NW_021409587.1:0-226 GCF_001605985.2 Dendrobium catenatum | reverse complement strand
GGAAAAAGATGCCCTAGAGCCTCTCATTCGAATCATAGCATTCTCTCACCTGTCTAGAGCTCCTCCAGCTTGAATCTCTGTTCCATTGAGCTCCCCAGAGATTCCTCAACATTTCCCCACTCAAACCCGGCCATCAAACCCCGCCGGCGAGTACATTCCGGCGAACTCAAGCTCAAATCCGTTCAAAGCTTATTCCAGGCGATTCGTGGAGCGTCGGAGCTTGGAG
>NW_021409586.1:0-209 GCF_001605985.2 Dendrobium catenatum | reverse complement strand
CCAAACTCTAGGAGATTATAATCCAATGCAAGCATCTTCTTCCATTTTGGCATACTAATTGCTCAATCTCTTACAAAAGAGAAACAAGAGCATGCCAATCAAATTTCCTTCCTCAAAACCACTGCATCTTCTACCTGGTGACCATTTCTTCAATGTTCCTTGCATTCATGCTAAGATGTTTACCGCACATGAAGAACAATTTGGGTCAG
>NW_021409585.1:0-1147 GCF_001605985.2 Dendrobium catenatum | reverse complement strand
TTTCTGATTTGAGCATATCGTCCAGGACGATGATAGTATCATCTAGGACAATTTGCTTAATTTCGGCTACCCTAACTAGGATGCACTAATTTGGATTTCTATTTTAATTAATCATCTAGGATGATTTAGGATCATCTTGGACGATATGATTTAAAATAGAAAACTCTAAAAACACATAGAATTTTCCCCCTGAGTGTGTGTGTGCAAGGTTACTTAGCATCAGGGCCACCTTTGTTACATTTGACTCAAGAAAAGGTAAAAACACTTGATGTATGCTTATAGACCGACTCAATCCTAATCTATCCAATCTTGAGCTTGGCTTGATTTTTAGTTGACCTTGTGGACCTGAAATATTAGTAGGCAGGACAATAGCAGAAAAAATAGAAATGTCCAAAATATTTGCTATCATCAAAAATATAATCCCTGAATCCAGATTCACAATAATATCTCCCTTTTTGATGATGGGAAACATTTGGTAGAAAATTTAGCTTGTGAAATATAACGTGAAGGAAAACATAAGCAATGGAAATTTTACTAAAATCAAACATATGGTACAAACACTAAATAAAAGTAGTAAAAAAAGTACAATGAAACAACACAAACACTACCATTACTCTCCCTTTTGACATCCTAAAAAGGAGGAGAAAACTTGAAAAGAAAAACATAATAAAAAATATAAAAGGAAACAAATAATATCACATAAAATAACATAAGGAAAATAAACTAAAAGTACGACGGGCCCTTATCATCAGAAGAAGGTGGTGGCGGCGGCTGAAAGAAGCAAAAAATAACAACGAACCGCTCCCCAAACAAGGCCATATCCTGGTCATGCTGCTTCTACTAGTGAATCACGTAAGCATTAAATCTAGCGATATACTCTGCACGCTGTTACTCATGTGCAACAACGTAAGAGTCAAACCTGGCCTCCCATTAGTTGAATCGCTCCATTAGCTGATCTAGCTGTGAGTATTGATAGATATGAGCAGCCACATGAATAGGTGCAGGAGCAGCTTCCTCAGCCTTTTTATGCTCTGGGTAGAGTTGATTACTGTGAAGAATATGAAAGTAGGTGTTGGTGTAGAAGGCAGGCTGAAAATCAGGTGGGTTAGAATATTGAAGATTGAACTTGGTTTCCATGACATAGGCT
>NW_021409584.1:0-931 GCF_001605985.2 Dendrobium catenatum | reverse complement strand
TTTCGTATGAAACCATCTGAATCTATTTCTGACATGTATATTAGGTTTACACATATAGTCACTTCACTACATGCATTGGGAAGAGAACTTTCAAAATATGAAAAAGTGAACAAGATTTTGAGATGCTTGCCTTCGTCATATGATGCTAAAATCACTACAATCATTGAATCTAAGGATTTGAAAACACTTATTCTATTGATAACTTACTTGGATCACTCATTGCTTACGAGCAAGGTGTGAATCAAATAAATCTTGATGCAGGTGAGAAGAAGAAGGAGAAAATAGTTGCACTGAAGGCGCACAAATCTGACTCTGATTCTTCTGGGCCTGAGAGCGATGAAGTTGCCTTTATTACAAGGAAATTCAAAAGCTTTCTAAGGAAGAAGCAAAAGCATCATTAGAGAAAAGGTAAGGATCATAAATATTCTAAAGGATCTTCTAATGTCGTTTGTTATGAATGCAGGAAACCAGGACACGTGAGAACTGATTGCCCTACACTAAAAGATCACTCAATTAAAGGAAAGGGTGAGGAGAAACCTAAGCTAAGGAAGGACAAGATGAGAGTATAAAAAGCATTTTGGGAGGATTCTGCATCGGACTCATCGGAGATGGAACCAGAAGATGAGACATCAAAATTGTTCTTGATGGCGGACGACAATCAAGAAGAGGTATGTGAACTTTCCTACGATCAACTCCTTGAAGTTTCTGAAAAGATTCATGCATCATATAGGAAATTAAAGAAAATACATGCTAGCTTGAAATTAGAGTTCTTGAATCTACAAAACAAGCATGAAATTTTGACTAAAGACCATCAAACGATTGATTCAAATCATATGACTTTACTTGATGAATATGATGAGTTAAATAAAAATTATTGTGAATTTGTTGAAAACATGATGCATTAAAAGTTTCACACACATCACTTGAATCT
>NW_021409583.1:0-249 GCF_001605985.2 Dendrobium catenatum | reverse complement strand
AAAAGCTGTTTAAACACCTAACATTTAATTGAGAAAAAATTTTTCTTCTATGGTTTAATCAATAAATGGTGTTTCAATTACATGCTATCTAAAAGTCTAGCTAGTGTAGTGTAGCCTTCTTATAAGGAAAGCTGTTTAACTGCATAGAAAATCCACAAACGATAGTCAAGCGATTAAAGAAAAGTAGAGATACAAGTTTTCCAAAAGTTGAAAGGGATGTTTTAAAGTAGTGGTGGTCTAGTGATCGAA
>NW_021409582.1:0-302 GCF_001605985.2 Dendrobium catenatum | reverse complement strand
GTGGATGTAGGTCGTGTTTGACCGAACCACTTTAAATTTTGTGTCTTTTATTTTTTCGCTGCTTTTATTTTTATTAACTTATGGTTGAAAAATCTATTTCTACAAAATTCATTAAAGTTTATTTTCAGTTTAAAATATTATAAAGAGGGTCTAAGTTTTTAATTACCAATTCACCCCCCTTCTTGGTTAGCCACTGGGACATAAGTTTAGGTTTAACAACCTAATTCATATTGAACAAGTTTCAACACCTTCAATCTAAGAAATCATCTTAAATCTAATATCAGGAGCTAACCCTAAACCTG
>NW_021409581.1:0-217 GCF_001605985.2 Dendrobium catenatum | reverse complement strand
AATTATGTATATAGTATTTATAAATTTATACATAATAAGTATAAACCTTATAAATTTTATGTATAAACTTGCACATATTGTGTAAAAATTATGTATGTAGTATGTATAAACTTATACATGGTGTGTATAATCCTTATACATAGCGTATATAAACTTGTTTATAATGTGCATAAATTTTTTATAGTTTGTATAATCCTTATACATAGCATGTTTAAAC
>NW_021409580.1:0-734 GCF_001605985.2 Dendrobium catenatum | reverse complement strand
CTACAACAACTTTAAGAAAAACTATTTTCTCCAAACATTTTTATAATCAATTTTATAAAAAATTAAAGTCATCCCTAATGAATTCTAAGTTCTCTATATTTTTATATTCAAATTTAAAATAAAAAACTATATTATTCAATAAAAAAGCTTTCAACAAGTAAAAAAAAAAAGCATTTTCCAGCGTCTCGGCACTGGTTCCAAACGAGAAATTATTGCGTGTGGAATCCGATCACAACAATGTGTTCGGTCTGTAACAGTAGCCAATAAAAATAAAACGCGTGGCGTGCTTACGTGGAAAGTTAAGGCCCGACTAGTTTGTAGGCCCGCCTAGTATATACAATGAAAAAGGCGGAAAATTTTAACATTTTCCAAATTCGACATTTCGGCCATTCGCTCCATTACTCTCGAGCTTCCAGCAAAAAACTCTCGCTGAATTCTTCCAGCAATCTCTTCTTCTCATCATGGACGTGGAAAAGGATTCACCTGCAAAGAGAAAGGTGCGAAAATTCTTACAATGACATAAAATGAACTACGGATATCTTTGGTATTCAACTCGTATTTGCTGAAGAAACCAAAAAATAAATTTAAATCATTCCTAGTAACTATAAAAGTTTAAATTTATCTCACCATTCTCGTTCTTTCTGCGTATTTTTTTTCTACCCAATGTGTATAATCTGCGTAAACTTCATTTACTTTTTGCGTATATGTTGAAGACAAAACCTAACTTTTTATAA
>NW_021409579.1:0-226 GCF_001605985.2 Dendrobium catenatum | reverse complement strand
AAAGTCGGTAAAATATTTAGAAAACAGAATGATTTTTATTTTAGAAAAATAGCAGAATCTTTGAGAGAGACTTGATTAAAAAAAAGCGAGGTTTGAAGAGAAGCAAAGGTGGGCGTAAGAAGCGCAGTAGTTTTTTCTATTTAATGAAAATTTTGTTTGGGACGGCTTTTTTATTGCTTCTTAAAGTAAGTTTATAGTACTAAAAAGCTGCTTTAAGAAGTGATAA
>NW_021409578.1:0-255 GCF_001605985.2 Dendrobium catenatum | reverse complement strand
GTCCTAGACGATCCACGTGGCAAAATTTGATACATGTTTTAATTTTGGCCGGTACGATCAATTATTATCGATCATCCTGGATGATCCACCTAATCATCTCGGATGATATACTTTTTCAATGGTAATCCGGCATGAGTTCTCGGGGCGATCGTCTGTGTCTTATCGTCCTGGACAATGTCTGATTGTCTTGGATGATATTATCGCTTTTTTAACAAATTGTCTCGGACGTAATTATTTCACATGATCGTCCTGGAT
>NW_021409577.1:0-289 GCF_001605985.2 Dendrobium catenatum | reverse complement strand
CAATCCCTTTTACCACTACAAGAAAACAATTCATTTCCGACGGAATTTCCTGCGAAAGTAAATTCGTCACAAATTTCGGTGGATTTTCCGATAAAGTTCTGACGGAATGTTTCCGATGAATTTCTGACAAATGCTTTGATTAGACTTCTGATGAATTTATTTCTGACAAAATTTCTAATGGATTTCCGATGGAAATTAAGAAATTATGTTATATTTAATAACTTATTGTTAAATTAAATTATTTAAATTAAATGTTTTTATATTTTAATAAATAAACTAAATTATTTAA
>NW_021409576.1:0-454 GCF_001605985.2 Dendrobium catenatum | reverse complement strand
TCATGAGTTAGTGAAATCCAACTCATAGTGGAAGCTTCCAATTTTAGATCATCTTGAAAAACTCAAACAACTCTTAGAAGATATCTAAACATCTAAAGATCTAAGGCTGATCAAGAAAACTTATTCAACTTAAATTCTTATTCTTATAGTTTTTTTTTTTTAATTCATGCATACAAGCATGTCTCATGGTTCAAGATATGTCTAAGCTGGGCTTGGTTAATTAGGCTAGACCTTCTGAGGCTTTGGGATGGCCACGGGTTGATGTTGTAAAACCCGAAAAATGTCATTTTAGACCTCGCACGCTTTTCGATGCGTCGCGACGAGATTTAAATGAAATTTGACGAGATTAATTTTATAAAATTCTACGCAAAATTCTAAGAAATTTGATGTATAAAACTTATATCTAATTTTGCTTACTTTAGGAATTAAAATTCATAGAAGTCTCTAAATACCC
>NW_021409575.1:0-795 GCF_001605985.2 Dendrobium catenatum | reverse complement strand
CTCAGAACTTATTCCGTTAAAACTCCCTCACCGAAAAAAAGCAAACAGTAGCGAGCGGAGTCTGGGGCTGAATTTTCGGAGCCCACAGGTACATCCTCTTGCAAATGTCTAGTGAGAACATCCATGACTAAAGCAAAAAGATATGGACTTAACACTGATCCTTGATGTAATCCAACCAAAATAGGAAAATACTTGGTCAAACCACCTTGTGTTTAAACATAAGTATTAGCTCCTGCATACATATGTTTCTTTAATGATTTGAATATAAGCATTATTAACTCATTTCTTTTCAAGAACTCTCCATAGCAATTCTCGTGGAACTTTATCATATGCTTTATCTAAATCAATAAATATCATATGTAGATCCTACTTATTCTCTCTATATTTCTCCATCAAACCTGTATGGCTTCCATAGTAGACCTACCCGGTATGAATCCAAATTTATTTTTAAAAGCATTAGTATCACGCCGCAACCTACGGTCCATAACTCGCTCCCATAATTTTAAAGTATGACACATTAACTTAATTTCTCTATAATTCGCGCACTCCTATGCATCACCTTTATTCTTAAAAATAGGAATTAACATACTCATTCTTCACTGATCTGTCATTTTTTTAGCCTTCAAAATAATATTAAAAAGTTTAGTAAGCCAAGAAATTCCTTCATCTTCTAAGCATTTCCACATCTCTATTGGAATATAATCAGGTCCAACAGTTTTGCTACTCCTCATTTTCTTTAAAGCCTCTCTAATTTTGGTTTTATTAATACGTCGATAAAAACAAAAATCTTTATTT
>NW_021409574.1:0-243 GCF_001605985.2 Dendrobium catenatum | reverse complement strand
GTTTATAACTTAATTTAATTTAATTTAATTTTTCATGTAGCCGACCCCACGTAGTGGGATAAAGGCTTGATGTTGTTGTTGTTATTAACTTTATTTAAATTTGTGATTTAACTTAATTTAATTAAGTTATATTTTAATTCAATTTACAATTATGTTAATTTAAATTTTCTTCTAACCTTGAAGCACTACTCAGGACAGAAACAAAAGCCAAGAAATATAATAAATGGCTACATGCCTACATAG
>NW_021409573.1:0-229 GCF_001605985.2 Dendrobium catenatum | reverse complement strand
TTGTATTTTTGAAAATTTTCAAATCAACATTGTATTTTATTACCAAAAAACGAGAATAATTTTATTGATGGGGACATCAGCAGCGATTTCGACACATGTACCTCCAGGAGAAGCCGGAGATCGACGACCACGATCATGATCTATATTTTCATCATTTTATGTAGTAATTTATTTTTATTTCATGTTTTTCCATTTTTGCCCTTATGGGTATTTGGTAGTTATTGTAGCC
>NW_021409572.1:0-252 GCF_001605985.2 Dendrobium catenatum | reverse complement strand
GTGAAAATCAAAAGTACAGACTGACACAACCCTAAACGTACGCAATCTTGAATTTTCTTCTTCTTGATCGTCCGATCTTAAATTCCTGAAAAGTTAGAAGCAACAAGTAGTCCAAGAGAAGTAGTGTTTGTCAATCATCAAAACATTAGCCATGAAAAATGGATTTGCAATAATCTCCCCCTTTTTGATGATGGCAAACACAAGTAGGAAAATTAAAAAAAAAGGTTTCATTAAAGTTTCAAAGTTAAAAAC
>NW_021409571.1:0-221 GCF_001605985.2 Dendrobium catenatum | reverse complement strand
TCACTCTCAAGAGAAATTTCAAGCCAAAATAAACCGCCGGTAAAAAATCGCCGGTACATGTTTCCTACGCGATTTTTTCCGGCGGCTGAAATACCGCTACAAAGCCGCCGGTAATCCATAAAACTGCCGGTTAATCTATAGTAACCGCCGGAAAAAATCGTCGGATTTTAGCGTTTTTTCTGTAGTGTTAGAATCCTTTATATAGAAAACATGTGAAATAC
>NW_021409570.1:0-1048 GCF_001605985.2 Dendrobium catenatum | reverse complement strand
TTTATGCATTTTGAATGAAATATGTGTACAAATATGTGTTTCTTGAATAAAGATTGTTTTTCATAATATTTTTCTATTTGAATTGATCGTATTATACAGTGCTGAATTATACTGCACGGTCTACTGTACGGTCTACGTACTCAGATTATTTAGTATGTTTTTTTTTAGAATTTTATTCTTAGATTCTTTGCATATAAAATTTTCTAAAACACCGAATAAGAAAAAAAAAAAAAAAAAAATAATAATGCTTTGAGAGAGAGAATTTCAAAGTTTTTGTTGGAAAATTATAATCGAGAAAAATCGCTTTACAAGGTGTGCATTGGTGTTCTCTCTTTTATCCTACCTCAAATCCTCTAACACTTCTGTAATTTTTATCGAAAGTTTGTTCCATAAGTTTTTATCAATGTGTGGATAGGCATTAGTGCCAAATATATAAAAATTGATCAACACCTTTACCTTTTTGACTCTTTATTTACTTACTTTTATTACTTAGTTCACTTGATCTTTTGCACTATATATGAATAATGCATTGAAAATAATATTAGTTAATTTTGATTTAAAATTCGTATTATAGAATTTCAAAGTTTTTGTTAAAAAAAATATTATAATCGAGAAAAATCTCTTGACAAGGTGTGCATTCATGGTGTTTCCACTTTTATCCTACATCAAATACTCTAATACTTCTGTCATTTTTGTCGAAAGTTTTTATAGAAGAATGGAGAGATCTCAAGCTTTTAGTTATAAAATGTTATGGACTAGCGAATGAACTAAAGTAATTATCTTCTTACTTATAATAGAAAAAGAGGATGTAGGGTTCTCCATTACTCGTTAAGGAGAAGAGCATCTCGATCCATCAGATGGTGACAGAAGAAGATGTCATTGAGGTGGATGTGCCAATGTGTGGTCATAGCAATTAGTGCCAAATACATAAAAATTGATCAACACAAGTACCTCTTTTACTCTTTATTTACTTACTATTTTTACTAAGTTTACTTGATCTTTTGTACTTTGAATAATGCATTTGATAATAATATTAGTTCATTTTGAT
>NW_021409569.1:0-393 GCF_001605985.2 Dendrobium catenatum | reverse complement strand
CCAGAAGTAACTAAGGTTTTTGAATAGATCATCCTGGACGATCCTGTGATAATCCAGGACGATGTGATCGTATCAATCATCCTTTATTACTTCCTTGATTTGTCTGATCAATTAAGCCATAATTGTGAATATCGTCTAGGCCGATTAAAAGATCGTCCTAGCCGATTTCCAAAAATACAGAATACCTTAATTTTTTATTACGGCAATTGCTTTATGTTTTGAGCATATCGTCCAGGCCTATCTGTTAATGACGGCTGCCTTAATTAAGAATGTCTGATATAATTTTTGTTTTAAGCTAGATCGCCCCGGATGATGTAAGTATCGTCCTGGCCGATTTGAGTAAAAACAGAATTTCTAAGTCTCTCAAGTGTTTGTGTAGAGTTACTTAGCATC
>NW_021409568.1:0-247 GCF_001605985.2 Dendrobium catenatum | reverse complement strand
AAGGCAAGATTAGTGGCTAAGGGGTACAACCAAATATAAGAGATTGATTTTGAGGAGACCTTTGCCCATGTAGCTAGATTGGAAGCCATTATAGTACTATTAGCCTTTACATGTTATAAGGAATTTAAACTTTTTCAAATGGAAGTTAAGATTGCCTTTTTAAATGGGGTAGTAAAAGAGGATGTGTTTGTACAACAACCCTCATATTTTGAGAGTTCCTAATTTTCAAATCATGTCTTCAAATTAA
>NW_021409567.1:0-234 GCF_001605985.2 Dendrobium catenatum | reverse complement strand
ATCACTAAAATCATAGAACTTGAGTCCAAATTTGATACAATCTCCCACTTTTTGATGATGACAAATAATGTTTTTTTAAAGATATTCAAATTCTTTAATAATCTCTAATCTCCCCTTCTTCTATTAAAATTCTTTATTATTCTCTAATAACCCCTTATAAGGTGAATTTTTTAAAGTAAGGTGAGTAACTTTTTTATTTTTTTTAATATGAAATAAATATAAGAAATAATTAGC
>NW_021409566.1:0-213 GCF_001605985.2 Dendrobium catenatum | reverse complement strand
TGAGTGTTTTAATGACATTATTGGTCTTATGAAGGAACCTAATTCAGCTGGCAATTTAATTCCCTCAGACTTGTACCGAACAAAGAAATTAGTATCCAAGCTGGGTCTCACTGCTACAAAGATTGATTGTTGTATCAATGGATGTATGTTATACTATAAGGATGATGCAGCAGAAGTTATTTGTCGCACCTGCAATGCTCCTCGGTTTAAGCA
>NW_021409565.1:0-361 GCF_001605985.2 Dendrobium catenatum | reverse complement strand
TACCTCAGGAGGTGAAGCAGGAGCTTGTAGGGAAATAATTCCTACATCAGGTAAGGTAAGGTCCTCAGACTTCTGTGTAGGAAGCCTAGGAATGATACATAAATCTATGCTATCAACAACCGGATCATCATCGAGAATCATAACTGAATCAGGAACTGGACTGGCTGTAAGAAGACTAGCTACTGCAACAACTGAAGAACTAGGTTGAACATCCATCAACTCAATCAAGACTGGAGGAGGTTTAACTGTGACTCGTTGGAGTTGGAGAATGAATTTTGGGGTTCTTGGAGGCGGTGGTAAATTCTCCAACTTAGTCCTTTTTGTGACAAACTTCTTCTCAGGGGATTTGGGCCTCTTGCCC
>NW_021409564.1:0-7312 GCF_001605985.2 Dendrobium catenatum | reverse complement strand
ATAGTATTGAGGCATTCGATAGGGAATAATGGTGATGTAGTGTTCAATGATATAACACTGTAGTGGTGCAATCTAAAAAAATATTCTTTTGAGACTTAAGTGTTGCAATGTTATTTTTAAGTGCTGTGGTGCTTGATGTACAAATAATGTGGCACTTCAAAAGTCATGCTAGGTCAATTTTTAGCATATAAAATTTTTCTTAGGAATCTTTTCATAACTTAGTCAAAATAAAAATTAATGACTTGAACTAATAATACTCTCACACACACATAATACAAACTATGAAATAAGATAAAACTTATAAATAAATAGACATAATTGGGTTTCCTCCCAAACATGTTATATTTATAGTCTCTAACTAAACTTACCTAGATTTGTCATTTTGGCTAAAATGATCACCACCACTTCTCAGGTGGTCTCCACTATACTCTTTTCTTTTTCTCATTTAGAATAATTTTAGTATTACTCG
Organism: Dendrobium catenatum; assembly: GCF_001605985.2. Taxonomy (NCBI): domain Eukaryota; kingdom Viridiplantae; phylum Streptophyta; class Magnoliopsida; order Asparagales; family Orchidaceae; genus Dendrobium; species Dendrobium catenatum. Next base: position 6,843 of record NW_021409564.1, on the reverse strand, counting down.
ATAAAGTTCCATGAAGTCGACTATTAGAAAAGTTGTAAGTTGTCCTAATTGATTTTCTAATTTTTTATTGAAGTAGACTCTTTATTGTTGAGTGCCTAACTTTATCACAACCTCTTTCGAAGGTGATTTCCTCTCTCTAAACAAATTATTTTGTTTAAAACCTTGGGGATATAAAGGTCTAGTATTTACAATACATTATTGAGGATTATTTCAATTTCCTCCTTGATTAAATAGACATGCATTCCACTGTTGTTACAACCAACATTGATATTTTACGCATAAAAAAGGAGGTTAGTTCCTCCAACAAAGTTATAAGTATTGGAATAGAGATTATTTTGCCTTCATATCAACTTCATATCTCACTATATAATGTATTACTATCATCAATAAAATTTAAATCTTGTTCTTCTAATTGTATAAATGATCCTGACCTTGATCTCCTCCAATAATATCTAACTTCTTAAAAACTACAATTAACTAAGTAATTTAAATAGAAAATGCATCTGGTTCATAAAAACCATCTACTATCCTAGGATTCACCAATTAGGAAACCATTGGAAATTATTTATAGTAATTTCCTTAATTTATTCATATGCTTCCTCAAATGGCTTAGATATGAAAGATTCTCCAACTACTGCATCTATGATTGACCTAAGGGATACTACCAATCCATTATAAAGAAAAAGTTTAATTAACCAACTAATTATGTCAAGTATGATGAGGGCATTTCCCAAGTACTTTTTTAAATCTCTTGCAACATTAAAAAATTTTATCTCCTTCAAATTAGGCAAAAAACTATAAAATCATTCCTAAGCTTAGTAGTTTTTTAAGGTACGAAATAATTGGCTAGAAATTTGAGTGCTAAATCATTCCAAATTGTTATGGAGCCTTGGAGCAAAGAAATTAACTATATCTTATCTGTGTGCCTTAAAGAAAATGGGAACAATCAAAATCTACTGGCACCATCACTAACACCATTATACCTGAATATTGCACAAATTTTATGAAGCTTGCTAAGTGTTGTTTGGGATCCTTAATAGGAGTTCCCCCAAAATGGAAAATTTGAACAATCTAAATTATGGCGAGTTTCAATTTGATGTTATTAGAATGGATGTTAGGTCTATTTATACTCTATGGATTCCTTCTATTATAGGGATTACATACACTTTGAGAGGTTTAGGATGGTCATAATCTTATACTGATTTAGATATCTCTAAAATTCTTTTTCTTTTTATAAGGGTCATTTATATCTTAGAATTAGGCACAAGGGCTCCTTACTTGATCTACAAAGCATGCAATAATGATGCACCAAAATAAAGATAAAAAACTTTTTTTACTTTCTCAAAATTTTAATAAAAATAATAAAATAAAGATACAAGATATAAGTTCATGTAAATATATAACTAGTTCAACAATATAATTTAAAATTATAGTACATATATTACTTCCCGAACAATGATGTCCAAAAACTTGATGGGGCTATGTGGTCAATGATGTGTGCAACATATAGAGTTATAGTGCAATATGAATATGCTTAGGTTTTCTTTAATATAAAAAATAATAAAATCCCACTAGATACATAAGTATACATGTCAGTAAAGTAATAAAGTGATATAAAAGATGTTGATCCCAAGAGGAGGTGTTTTGCTTAATTATAATTAAACTACTACTATTTAATATAGATGCATAATTTATCTTATTGATTATAAAAAGAAGATTATTGAGGATACTAATGAAAATAAAGTTTTTTGGACTAATGTATGCAAGACAACATAGTTTGCCTATTGAAACTCTTATTTTTAGATTATGATCAGAGCATATGCTTCCCTAGATCTCTATTAAGCTTGTAGGGGTGAAAAGGGAGGTTAATATTGACCTTCTTATAATTATAATATATCTATAAAACCTAGAAGATTTAACATTCAATATCTAGGTATGCCAATATTCCATTTTAATATTTCTATTTATTCCTATATTCCTCCATTGAGGTAATAAATTGAAATAGATATTAACTGCACAATGTCCATTATATTTATTAAATCAAGAATGAGAGATATTGAAAACCTCTATAAACTAATTTAGGGTACATGAGTCTTCATTAGTACGTGGGGTGTGTATACATCATTAGCTTAAAACCTAAAAATTTAGCTAGATATGGATATCATAAAAAGTATATTATAGTTTATTTCATTCATATAAGAAAAAAGATAAAAGAGAATTAATACTGATAAATGTCAGTTAGAAGGAACAATTGATATTCTCCACACTACTTCCTCCAACAATAGAATTGCTTACACAATACATGCTATGATCTCCAAAATAAAAATATATTTCATTTCCCTCGCATCCCTTAGACTTTATGTAAAGGGGGAACTAAGACATTGAAAAGTATAAGACTCTACTTAAAATGACTAAACTCTAAAATAAAATAACATAAAAATACTATTTATAGCTAGTGTAAGAATATACTCATGCCCCATAACTCTTGACATGGTTGTATAATATGAACTAACACATTGGCATTTTTGTTCTTGCTTCGTTGTGATGCTGGGCTGACCTGGCATGATTATTTATTGAATTGACATGTCTTTTAGCTGAGTCAATGTGGCTCCACATTCTTGAAATTGCTCGACCGTGGTGCTACAAAAATTGAGTGTTGTGATGCTTGAAAGTGCAATTTGATGCTATGATATTAAGATGCTCAGAACTCAAGCACTCATTTTTCTCAAGACTACTCTAGTATTACAATACTAGTTTCTTGCATAGTAGCACTGTGATGCACTATAGTTTTGACCTTAGCTCCATCATAGTGTTGATTTTCCTAAAATTTTAGAATGGTTGATGCTAAATTATTTGAATTATGTATTGGGGCTTTATGGATAACACCATAGTGCTGTTAATTCTAAGGGCATTGTGGTGCTTGCTCAACGCCTGTGAATTTTTATCTTCTCATGAATAATTTTTTCTTAAACTTAACTAAAACACCATATTTTTTACAAAATTTTAACATAATAAATTATTCATATTTTATACTTGACAAGCATTGAAGTAAAAGCTAGTCTAAATGTTATAGAGTATGTATTTTTCATTTTTCTTGAGTATATTTTTATATTTTGTATGTGTTGGATTACCAATTTTGCACACAAACAAGGGGGTTAAAATTGAATGTTTTATTTTTTTATTAATCATACTATAAGATCTATTCAAATAAAAAAAAAATTAAAATATTTAATTAAGTGAGGTTAAATAAGAATGGCATATAACTAATCGTACTATATATATAAGAAGGTACATACATGTTAATCAAGTATATTAAGAAAGCCCATCAAGTTAAAGTTATATAAAATAGATAAATTTAAATTTTTAAAATTGAACTGACCATATTATATGAATATCTTTGTACTGTATGAAATCTAATTATAATTTTTTAATGTAGGAATGAGCATTTAATTATACAATCAAATTTGAATTAATTATAAATCGTAATGTATAATGTGAATATTATATGATCCGATATACTAGAGAGCTCTCTGAAAAAACTTTGGTTCATTCTGTATGCTTTAGCAATCAATTTAAACTAATTATATTAGATGATTTATAATCATACAGGATAATCTTCGATAGGATTGAACTAATATACTGTACAAATTGAGAATTCTACAATATAATAACAAGACATAAAATTAAAAATGATAGTTTTTTAAGAGCCCACTTTATCAACTCTTTTACGACTTAAGAGAATTATTTTTTTTTAGCTTTCAAAGATGTCTTCCTTCTATAAGAGAGCTTAGAGAGAGTCCACAAATGAAAAGGAGAGAGGGAGGAGGTAAGGTTGGGAGAGGGAGAAGATCCTTGAGGGAATCAAGGGAGTGCAAGGGGATTCACATGGTTTCTTAGGCTAGCCTATATATTGGGTCATTTGAATTTATTTTTGAAATTTTGTGAAGAAGGGTTGGTTTTATTATTTTGTAAATCTTCTTGAGTGTGAGAGCATCCTTTCCCTGACTCTCCAACTATCTGTGTGAGGTCTTTGAATGGTTTTGAGCAAGCTCTTGCGATTGTTCCACCATGAAGGTGTAGCTTCCATTCCAATCTTCTTTTGGTAGAGGCTTCTTGAGATGAAGAGTTCTTGGGATTTAGTTGATCGAGCCTAATCTAGACTAAGGAAATTAAATCATTTCTTTAGGTAATCTTCAATTTCAATCCTCACATTAGCTAGGTTTGGGCAAGTGTGAAAGAAATGTGAAATCAACATGGATCACTCCATTAGATTGAATGTTCTTGCTTTATAAATGCTTCCTGTGATGTATAATGAAATTATATCCAGTCATTTCCTTGGATCTTGAGATAATTAATTCATGAATATAAAAATCTGTGGGAAATTGAAGACAAAATCATGGCCATCCGTTTCAATTAGCAGCTACGATCAAATCTCGTAGTTTTGATCTACTTTAAATGTTGACCATCTAATATTCAATCAGATGGCTATAATGAAAGTGCATTAATACCATTAGTGGAATAACCATTACTTGCTCAGTTAGAAGGAAATATGTTGAAAGGTTGTCTAACTAAGTAATTGAGCGATTTAATTTCACAAAAAAAAAAAAAGAATAGAGCTTTGTAAAATAATTTCACATCATACACTGGTCAAAATCAAGAGATCTTAGGCTCTATGGACTCAATGTGATGAGCCCTACCAAGCCACCATGGTCCTTAATCATGATATGCAATATATTAATAATAACTTTAGAAAACCCCTCCTCAGATATTTCTTAGATTATTCAAAAAGTAAAGGTTAGCATGGGATTCAATTATAGGGAATATTTCTTGAAGATGTTTAACACATCTCAAAAATTTTTTAACTCAATTGGAGCTGTTTAAGGAGTCCAAATGTATTTTCTAACTGCTTGGGTAAATATTTAAAATATGGATTTAAAAATTCTTAACCATGAATCCATAGAAAATTTGGTGTTAATTTTTAGTGTGATTGTAATTTTATGTGTAAGGGTTAGTTAGTCACTAATTTCACCCAAATCCCTTGAGTCTAGTTCCTAAAACAAATCACCAAACCTATAGGTAAATGTAGGTTTGGTGATTGAAAGAGGTATTATGTGGCATAAAGTAAGCACCTAGAGCTTGGTATGAAAGAATTAAAACATTTATCCAAGATATATCATTTTTTTAAGGGTAGTGTAGAAACCACCCTAATTATAAAGAAAGAAGAAAATGATATACTCATTATTCAGATATATGTGGATGCATTCAATTTGGATCATCAAATGAAAGCCTACGTAATTTTTTTTTTTTGAAACTATGAGTAGAGATTTTGAGATAGATTGATGGGAGAGCTTACATATTTCCTTAGATTTAATATGAAGAAAAGAGATGATGGAACCTTCCTTAGTCAAAGTAAATATATCAAGAAAATTCTAAAATAGTATGAGATTGAAGGTACCAAGGAAATAAATACACCCGTGATCTCTACCATTCAATTAGATAAGGATCAAAATGGAAAATTTATAGATCAGAAGTAGAAGTTCCCTTATCTTCACACACCAATCTATTTTAAAAAATATATGAAAAAAATAAAATAAAAATTTTTCTCACATTGTATTATATAAACCTAATTTATATTATACAATCTTCGCATGTTTGCAAATCCTCATTGCTCATGAAATCAACAGTTCATATTTAACTAATAATTCTTGATAGCACTGTATGACAACCAACTTCATACTATATGATCCACATGTCATTAGCCATTGGATGAAATCAATTCGATCAATACGATATTAATTCCAAGCATTCTGTATGACCATCTATTTCATATTGTATGATGTCTTAGTAAAAAGTTGTACTGGTTGACTCCTATGGATGATGGATTTAATAAAGATTGTCAAGAATGACTCTAATCATTTTATACAATTGGACCATCCTTTTTTACTAATCGGCCTCAATAAATTAACTCTTTGGATCTTAATGTATGATCGAGATTATACTATACGATAGCTTTAAAATCTATTTAATGAGAGGGGATTCTAAGTTCTTTCAATCACAACAAAAACCCATTTTTCTTCTCTCATAGTCTAATGCTCTTCATTCTCAAATGGCAGAAGGAAAACATTCTAGGGCTCTAGTAGGCAGCTCTTTTAGACTCCTGTAGACCTTCTATTTCACGAAGTCATAAATGAAGGGGCCTACCACCGATACAAGGCAGTTGAGTTAACTCCCTCAAAAGTCATCTATAAAAAAGTCCTTAACTTTCAGGTTCTAACTCTCTTTGTGGTAGCACAATCCGCTTCATTTTAACCTTAGCTTTTCCCTTCAACTCTGAAATTGCTCTTTAACTTTTTCTCTAGTCTTAGAGTCAATAGTGATAGGATAGTCCTTCAATATTTTGTTTGTAGGAGACTTGTTAAAATCACCTATAAATATTTTGACCAAAACATACATCTCTTTACTACTGACCTTATAGCACACTCGATTGCCTTTGTTCCTATCTATGATTGGACCCAAGAAAATCTAACTCTAAGGGGTACTCCACTGAATAGTCATGTTGCCTTGGTCTGCACCCTAGTTCAAGATGACACATAATGCAACATATCCTTCACAACACACTCATTCCTAAAGCAAATGATAAAGTCAACATCACACCTCTTAGATCCCTAGTCACCTATATTGCTGTGTCAAAAATTGATTTTAATACATCAAACCTGATTATCCTCTACATTAAAATTTTGACAAGCATTCGTGATCCTAGAATAAATGTAAGTAAAGTCTTGCACTAGGTCACTTGATATCTTATGTTCTAGAATCCAAATACAATCTATAATATATTGCATC
>NW_021409563.1:0-216 GCF_001605985.2 Dendrobium catenatum | reverse complement strand
GTCAATGTTTAACGACTCCTAAAAAAAAACGTCAAAATTCTATTTTTGGCACTCGCGGCACACTGGAGGACCACATATATACTATTTTCTTAGTGTGATGGGAGGAAGCCCAATGCGAAGCTTGTGGCGATACAAATAGGCCATGTACACGTTTTTCTTAGTATGGAGGGGACACTTCTAAGCACCCATGCACGTGCTTTTATGCCTGTATGGAAA
>NW_021409562.1:0-321 GCF_001605985.2 Dendrobium catenatum | reverse complement strand
TAATATAATTTTAATTATATATATCAATTAGTTAATGTAAAGCAAGATAAGACAATCCTGCTTTAATGCGGTATTTTCTTTTGTACATCTATTATCTCTCATAGCTATCAGTCTGTCAATTTTATTTTTTTATTTTTATTAATCATTTATTTTTACAGGTGGCTTTCAATAATCATTTAAGAGACGTCATCCTTTATCTGTTGGCGTAATTATGTTAGTTGGTTATAGGCTACAACTAGGATTATATCACTAACCTTTTATTTAAAGGAAAGCCCATCATCCCACCCTTATGCATAGAGTATTATATTTTAAGAGATCATT
>NW_021409561.1:0-468 GCF_001605985.2 Dendrobium catenatum | reverse complement strand
TAAGATATACGTTAGTATTTTATGTTTGGAGTATATTAACAAGGATGGATCCCTGTTATTAAAACCGAGTTGATGCAAAAAAACCTGTAAATGTTTCAAACCATTTCTGAGGAGCCTGCTTAAGTCCATACAAAGCTTTATTCAATTTGCAAATATAAGTGGGATTGTTTGTATCTAAAAAACCAGGCGGCTGCTTCATATAAACCGTATCATTGAGTGAACCATGCAAAAAAGCATTAAAGATATCCAGTTGATGTAATGGCCATTGACGGTGTAAATCAATAGTAAGAAAAGTGCGAAGAGTACGTATTTAGCTACAGGGCTGAACGTGTCCGTGTAATCTATACCAAATTCTTGATTATACTCGAGAGCCACTAATTTGGCTTTATATCGTGCTACAGTTCCATTTGAATTTGTTTTGGTGAGAAAAATCCATTTGCATCCAAGCGCGTTTTGATTTGGAACGGG
>NW_021409560.1:0-528 GCF_001605985.2 Dendrobium catenatum | reverse complement strand
GGTTGATGGATATCACTGGGTGCCACGCCCTCCGTCCTCCCAAACGGAGGGTATTGTGTTGACTGGGTCCAAGAGAGGCCACCATCCTACTGGTAGACCCCCGATACCCCCACATAAACCTGTGCGATTGGCCTTAGTGGTTGTTAAGCCAAAGGGGGTTGAGATTCAAAAGTTTATGGACATTAAAGGGAAAATACACAAATCTCCTGAAAACAAATATGTGCCAAAGAGAACTAAGTTGGAGAGTCTGCCACCACCTCCTAGAACTTCTAAGTTCATTTTGCAGCTCCAACGAGTTCCAGCCAACCCTACTGCGATTTCAGTTTACTTGATGGATGTCCAGACTAGTACCCCAGTTGTTACAGTTGACAGTCCTCCCACAGCCAGTTTAGTTCAAGATCCAATAACCACTACCCCTTCTGTCCCAGTTGATGATCACCAAGGTCCGAGTGTCATTCCTAGGCTCCCTAGTCAGGTGTCTGGGGACCTTGCCTTGACAGATGTAGGAGCTATCACTTTACAAGCTCC
>NW_021409559.1:0-247 GCF_001605985.2 Dendrobium catenatum | reverse complement strand
TCCTAAAAGTCCAACTAAGGGTTACGTAAATAAAATATTGTTTCATTTCTTTTGATTTTCCCCCCTTGTAAATCTTGCCCAATAATATATTCCTCTAATTATAAATCTTAGTTTTTTATAATTTAACCCCTATGTATTCTGATATTGCAAATATGATTTTTAATAAATTATTTAAAACATTTAAATGTTAACTTTATGGATAAAAAGAACTTTTAAATGTTTGTCATTTGAATTAAGGCTTCATTTG
>NW_021409558.1:0-441 GCF_001605985.2 Dendrobium catenatum | reverse complement strand
ACAAAGCCTCGTACGGTGCCATACCGATATTGGACTGAAAACTGTTATTATAAGCAAACTCAATCAGCGGGATATGATCCTCCCAACTTCCGCTAAAATCTAAAACATAAAGTCTCAACAGGTCTTCCAGTACCTGAATGGTCCTCTCAGACTATCCATCGGTCTGAGGATGAAAGGCTGTACTGAAATGCAGTTTCGTACCTAAGCCATGCTGAATGCCCTTCCAAAGTCTGGAAGTAAAGCGTCCGTCTCGATCAGAAATAATCACTCGAGGCACACCGTGTAATCTGACTATCTCCTTCACATACATCTGTGCCAAACGATCCACCGGATCGGTCTGCCTGATCGGAAGAAAATGGGCCGATTTCGTCAGTCGATCTACTACCACCCAAATAGCATCGTGTCCTTGTCTAGATCGAGGAAATCCCATCGCAAAGTCCA
>NW_021409557.1:0-233 GCF_001605985.2 Dendrobium catenatum | reverse complement strand
GACTCAGTCAATCCATACCAAGAATCACATCATAAGATGAAATCGGTAACAAAATCATACTTGCTTTCCACTTCTTGCCAGCGATGTTAACCTCACACAAGCAAAACTTCCGAGCAATCAAAGGATTTCCAGCCGGTAAAATCACAGATAGAGAAACCGGTAAAACCATCGAATCCAAATGTAAAGCCTCAAAACATCGCTCGGACAGAAAAGAGTGACTGGCTCCAGAATCA
>NW_021409556.1:0-276 GCF_001605985.2 Dendrobium catenatum | reverse complement strand
TATACAAAGTCTATCCCATATGTCATTTTCGCTTTTAACCCGCATGTAGTCTTTAGATTTTAAAGCACAAAAGAAACTATTTAGACATTCGGCATTTAGTTGTGCTAAGTCATGTCCTTCTATAGTCCAATCTGCAAATGGTGTTTCTACCCTAACTCCATCAACTAATCTAGTTAGTTTTGTGTAACCTTCCTGGACTAGCATCCACATACGATAATCAAGTGACTGTAAGAAAGTATACATGTGTGTTTTCCAAAAATCAAAAGGAATATTGTC
>NW_021409555.1:0-202 GCF_001605985.2 Dendrobium catenatum | reverse complement strand
ATTATATAACAACTTTTTTGGCTTAATGCCCTTTGCTGTGGAGATCAATTTAATTGTAAATTATACTATGAGTAAATCCACTCATCCACCTAAAGTATATCACGTTTTTACATGTGTTATAAATAATATTTTCATAACTATGTAGGGGGAGATTTGCTTTAACGTCCAAATGACTATCCAAGAAGAGAGAAGTTGGATGTAT
>NW_021409554.1:0-229 GCF_001605985.2 Dendrobium catenatum | reverse complement strand
AAGCTCGATTCAATTTTTTAGTTTTATCCAAATAATGTGATACACCTTAGGTTTTGACAATTTCGGTTTTGCCCTAATTTCCCCCCCAAAAAGAGGAATTTCTCCACCAAAACCAAAGAAGAACAATCACAAGAGGGTTGAGATGAGAAGCCAAAACCTTTGCATAAGAAAATCAAGAGAAAACAAGATAAATTTGTCCACTTCGAGAAGGACAAGATCTCCCACAAGA
>NW_021409553.1:0-505 GCF_001605985.2 Dendrobium catenatum | reverse complement strand
CCCTCCCGCTCGTATCCGAGACCACAGAGCTTCTTCGGCTTGATCCGGGTGATCCCGCCGGTGAACTATGATGAAATTTCACATGCAGGATCAGGATGGTGGAAATTTCCAATCGAACGGTGGAGATCCGTTGGGGTGAAGGTTTTCTTCACACTTGACTAAACTACCTAGCTAGGGAGCTCAGGATGAAGAGATTACCGCAGAGAAGGTCTCAACGAATGAGCTTCTCTATCAGGAAGCTTCAGGGGACGGTGGCAAACAGTTCTCCTTCAGGCTTCGGGGTCAGAGGACGGCTGGAGGTGCGACTTCGAGCCGGACGCCAAAGGCTTTCACGGGCGCTTGATCGAACGGAAGGAGGGATCGATCTCTAGGCTCGAAGGAAGCTTCCGGGTGTTCGAAGGAGCTCTGGGGATCGAACGAGAGTGAATGCCAATGCCTCGTGAGGTCTAGCGAGCTCAGGGGTATTCGGCCACCCTTCGGGAGCTTGGACGGCCAGGATTGAACC
>NW_021409552.1:0-218 GCF_001605985.2 Dendrobium catenatum | reverse complement strand
AAAAATTCAACCCACCCTCCCAACCATATCTGCCACCTGTCAGTCCACAGCTACCGAAAATTATTATTCATGTCACGGCCCCTCAGTTCATGCTCCATACTAAATGTAAGTAATCAAAAATATTTAAGCGTATGTTATGCGTATTTTATGCGTTTGTTGTGCGTGTTTTAAGCGTATGTTGTGCGTATTTTATTCGTTCGTTGTGCGTACTATTTAAA
>NW_021409551.1:0-327 GCF_001605985.2 Dendrobium catenatum | reverse complement strand
TAAATATTTAAATAGTTTCTTTTGTGCACTTAAGTCAGGGATTACATAAGGGTTTTTACTTGCAAGAGTGAAAAGAACATATGGAATAGACTTTGTATAACATATGAAGGGACTAACAAAATTAAATAATCCAGACTTAATATCTTACTACATGATTATGAACTGTTTCACATGAAACCTAATAAATCCATTTCAGATATGTACACAAGATTTACACAAATAGTTACCTCTTTACATGCATTGGGTAGGGAACTAACAAATGCTGAAATAATTAATAAGATACTTCATTTTTTTGCCTGCTACATATGATGCTAAAATAACTACAAT
>NW_021409550.1:0-272 GCF_001605985.2 Dendrobium catenatum | reverse complement strand
ACCTCAAGCCTTTATATATCATGTGGGGGACAATTCTGGGTTGGATCTACGAGTGCATCTTGATTGGCTTCATGGATCGTCTGATTATGATTCAGGTTCCTCTTTAGAGACTGTTGGGGATGATGATCTAGGGAATTCTTTTGCTCTGCTGCGGGACACTCCGGTTGTTTCTGTTGCTTCTCGTGGAAGGGCTCATGGAAGGGGCAGACGTACAAACGTGGAAGATGATGTTTGTGGGTGGTGCTAGGTTTGCCTTTTACTGGCTACTTCAT
>NW_021409549.1:0-215 GCF_001605985.2 Dendrobium catenatum | reverse complement strand
ATAAATCATGCAAAGCTAAGTAGCAACTCTCTCAACAAACTCCCCATTTTTTATGATGACAAAATAATTATTATTTTTGTATATTTGAAATTCATAAGTTTCTCATAAATTCCCCCTGAATTAAATAAGCATATGAGAATAAGGGGCATGATTGTTGAACTAATCACAATCTTTTTTAAAAAAAAAAAATTATTTTAAATTTTTAATTTTAAAGT
>NW_021409548.1:0-1386 GCF_001605985.2 Dendrobium catenatum | reverse complement strand
CAGCTTGTCGATAACCAATGCACTTATATTTCAAAAGATCATCTTTAATGTGTATCTTGGATGGAGAAAAATGAGAACCTTTGTTGGCGACTATCAAAATTTCATCCGCCTTCTTCTTCTTTGACGCCTGCAAATCTCCCTCACTCTCTGGTCGCTTGGATTGACCTTTTTGGGCCTCTGAAACTTTCACATATTTCTTCAAAATTTGTGCAAGCAATTTTCTGCTTGAGTAGATAATTCCACCTTGAACAAATATTCTTCATCTATGTATTTGCTCAAATAACGCATCTCATAATGTAGGGCATCAATATCAGGAAGCTTCATAATCTTCAATAAATTTTTTTGCTCCAATATGAAGGGGGACGGGTAACTCCTTCTACTTTCCCCATTTTTCATGAAGGTTCAAATCATTTTGTATAAAAAAAGAAGTCACTAATCCAATCTTTCGACGGGTCTCGAGTGCGAATATCCAACCACTTGGATCTGAAGGAGATACGACCCTGTGTATCACTAAAAAGATGCCCCATCCGAGAAAGACATTATTAAGACAACACCACTCCACGGTCTCTAAAAAGCACAATCATGCCCATTTTGATCGATATGGCCTTATAGGAGAATTGAGATAAACTCACTCCACAGACTATCAGAATGTCGACCAATTCAGAAGATGGTGAAAACCGCAGCCCCGCTCGCAAACTGAATTCGTACATCGTCATATATCCCGGGGGAGGAAAGCAGGCATGATCAGATTTTGCCGGAACCTTCATCACCAGATCGTTATGAAAATGGAATTTTTTCCTAAAAGAAATGAAGGAATCGTTAGAGATGGTGGAGACAACATCATCAATCTTTGGCGTCTTGTGAGTCTTCTTCCTCAGATCGGGCGACAGGACGATCTTCTTTACCGGAGCCTTCAATTCCTTTACTAAAGAGGGGCACAAATCTAAGTAGGGAATATCACCTACAAAAGATAGTGAAAAGCCTCTAAAGTAGGAAGAAAAATGGGGGAGAAAGAAAGAAGAGGAGGAGAAGTCTCCAACTTCTGTACAAGAGGAGGGGCGCTGAGTCGAGTAGGGAAAGTCACTTACTGAAAAATAGCAAAAAGCCTCAACTGTTAGAGAGCCAAAGGGAGAAGAAGAGAAGGTGAAATTTTTCTATAGGCCTTGGGGGCCTATTTATAGTCTTTATAGGAGAAGAAGGCAGTTTCTGATATTTTCAAATTTCCTAATTTTTTCTAAATTTTTTCAATTTTTTGGGATTTTTTGAGATTTTTTATGATAAAAAATTGCTAAAAATGGTTATTTTGACTCGCTGGGGTCCGCTTAAGGCGGTGGCAGCAAACCGCCTACCAAAATGGGGTCTGGTTGCTGGCAGGCGAAAGGCACC
>NW_021409547.1:0-317 GCF_001605985.2 Dendrobium catenatum | reverse complement strand
AGAAGCAATGGCAAGATTTTAAATAACTCGAAAGATAAGTAAGAGTTTTGGATATTATGTATAAGATAGGACATTGTAGCAAGATAGAAAGAATCTTAGTTTCAAAAACCATTGGCTAAAATGAGTTTGACTTTTATTTAGAGAAGAAAAATTATACCACTAATCAAGGTCAGAAGGAGGGAAACTATCCACGGTGTTTCTCCCTTTACCTAAATTTAGAAAAGCTAAACACAATCTTCAAAACTCCAAAATCCAAAATCTTGAAAAGATTCAACATATGGAAGGCCAATTTTAAAGACAACACGAAAACAAAAAGA
>NW_021409546.1:0-357 GCF_001605985.2 Dendrobium catenatum | reverse complement strand
GAAGTAGCTAAATTCCTTTCACCAATCCAGTGCAGTGGAGTAGTCGAATCCCTTTCATCAACCTAGTGTGATAGAGTAGCCAAATACCTTTAACCTTCATTGAGTGACAGATGATCCAAATCCCTTTCACTAGCCTCGTTGTGGTAGATCCCTATAGTGCCATAATTGACACAGCTAAAGCACCCAAATATGGCAGAGTCTTTAATTGATAGTGATGCTTCATCAAAGGAGTCAACACCACAAATCCCTACCAACTATCTAGCACTACAACGTTGAAGGAGTCAGCACTGCAAAGTTTGAGTCTCTTTCTGCACAGTACAGTGGTACCAAATTCCAATTCTGTGGTGTTATGGTTAT
>NW_021409545.1:0-775 GCF_001605985.2 Dendrobium catenatum | reverse complement strand
ATGATCTTTAATAATAACTTCATACTCTTTTTGCAAACTTACAAGTTCCAATTTTAAATTAGCATGAGTCTTCTTCAGCTTTTTGTATGATGTATGGATTTTCTCACAATTCTCAAATAATTCATCATAGGTTGGTTTACATACCTCTTCCTTATTACTTTTCTCAATATAATCTTCCCCCATTAAGCACAATTTTGTAGTCTCTTCCTCTGGTTCAGTCTCAGAGGAATCAGTACCAGATTATGCCCAGAACGCCTTTTGGATTCTCTTCTTGTCCTTCCTAAACTTAGGTTTCTCATCGCCCTTTTCCTTTTCTTTGCTCGAGTGATCTTGAAGTGTAGGACAATTGGCTTTCACATGTCCAGGCTTCCTACATTCATAACAAACAACATCAGAACATCCTTTAGAGTATTTATGATCCTTACCTTTTCTCCAATGATGCTTTTTCTTCTTCCTTAGAATGCTTTTAAATTTCCTTGTGATGAAGGCAACTTCATCGCTTTCAGACCCGGAAGATTCAGAATCTGATTTGTGCGCCTTTAGTGTAACTGTTTTCTCCTTCTTCTCCTCACCTGCATCAAGATTTCTTTGATTCACCCCTTGCTCGTAAGCAATGAGTGAGCCAAGTAAGTTATCAATGGAATAAGTGTTCAAATCCTTAGATTCAGTGATTACAGTGATTTTAACATCATATGATGAAGGCAAGCATCTCAAAATCTTGTTTACTTTTTCATAGTCTGAAAGTTCTTTTTCTAATGCATGCAGTGAAGTAACT
>NW_021409544.1:0-476 GCF_001605985.2 Dendrobium catenatum | reverse complement strand
TCAGAACCAAATTCCAAAGCCAGATCCTGGATTAAAAAGTTTTGTCGCGGTCCGGCTCGGGCGGGATCCGTCCCCGTCGGGTCGGGTCGTGACACATGTCATGTTTGGAAACCATTTGGTAATTTAAATTATGGTTTGATCCTTCCAAATGTGCTTCAGGTCTTTGATTTGAACTCATTTGGGCTTGGATTGAGTTGTTGGTGTCGTTGGGTTCGTATTTTCGAGACGTTCAATTCGACTATAAGTTTAATGAAATCGGAGTACGGATGGTCTCCGACTTAATTTTTTGAAATTTCTAACTTGATTTTGCCTTGAGATTTGTGTCTGATCAAGATAAATTTTTGATGATATATATATAATTAAGAAATTATTTGTGAAGACTACAATTTTTTATAAAACTATTTATTAAATAATTATAGGGTATTTTTATTCTAAAATTTATTATGTATATCATAATTTTATTTTTTGAAGTAAAT
>NW_021409543.1:0-981 GCF_001605985.2 Dendrobium catenatum | reverse complement strand
ATTATATTTAAATGAGAATTTAACTCTTAATAAGACACAATAGAGAAAAATGATTCATATAACTGACATGGTGTAGTGGGATAAAGACTTCATATTTTTGTTGTCATTGCTGTATGTTAACAAAAAAAGGCTCACGTATTGCATCATTTCCATCACTATTTTATAGAAATTGTTTCCTCCATTAAACCTCACTAATTACATAATTAATTAAAAAGTATAACTTTTACTTCATTTAATATCTTCTTTGTAAGATTTTTAGCCTTCATATAATCATTATAAACCAAAACATTATTTATCTTTTGCTATAATTCAAATTCATATTTTTTTCTTTAATAACCTGTCATATCTCTTCACTCAGTTCTAGACCTTCGTAAAATTTCGATCAAGCTCTTTTTAATGAAAAGAGCAATCTCATCTCACAATACATTTACCTCAATTGAAAGTGTTGAAATCAGGAAGTTTGAGAGGAAAACTTAAATTTTATTATACACTATAATCCTTCTTTATAGATCTATGCAAGATGCTTTAATAAGGAAACAAATAACTACAGAATAATGAAATATAAATTCTTTCTAAATCAGCTGCACATCTATGGAAGGTGTTCAATGTGATAAGACGGGCTTCCCACGGATCTCTACTTGCAGCCATGGGATCAACATGAGAATGAGAGGCTGAGATTTAACACTCCACCTAAAGTTGGGGAATATAGATATGTCATTCTCAGCTTAACAATCATTCTAAGAAAGGTGGAGCTATCCAGTCCTTTGGTGAGGATATCTGCGAGTTGATCTTTCGATGGTACATGGTTGATACATGCAAGACCATTGTCTAATTTTTCTTTGATAAAATGTCGATCCACTTCTATGTGCTTGGTCCTGTCATGCTGGACTGGATTGTGGGCTATGTTGATTGCTGATTTGTTGTCAAAATATAGCTTCATGGGATTGTCCCACTTGATCCTTAGATCTTCTAGAATCATCT
>NW_021409542.1:0-350 GCF_001605985.2 Dendrobium catenatum | reverse complement strand
GTATTATGAACGCCCGAGAAACCGCTGAGCCAATCCGACATGTCATGGAGAATTTCGTATCAAAATGGACATTCCTTTTTTTGAAGGAAGGTTGCATATCGAAGACTATCTCGATTAGGAGAGGGCGGTGGAAGCCTTTTTTGATTACATGGAAATCAGCCCGGAGAAGCAAGTTAAGTATGTGGCTTGTCGTCTCAAGGGCGGAGCGAGTGCGTGGTGGTTGCAACTCTTGCAAACTCGTCGTCGAGAAGGAAGAGGACCAATCCGTAGTTGGTTTCGTATGAAACAACTTCTTAGAGGTCATTTCTTACCCACGGACTATGAACAAATGCTTTATTTACAGTACCAGC
>NW_021409541.1:0-330 GCF_001605985.2 Dendrobium catenatum | reverse complement strand
AGTTTGAGTTCAAAATGAGTCCATGCTGAAGTTCACCGCGGTCGTGATTTTTTTGTTCCTCCCACCATGCGCAATAAAGGCGTTATGGGGTCTTTGACGGTACCTGTTTAAAAATGCATAGTTTGCTTTCCCCCTGCTCGGGGGTACTTATGAGTGACCCCGCCTCGCTGTAGGTGCCACACCGGGGTCCCTTCCCACCACGCGCAATAAAGGCGTGTATAGGCGGTTTTTTGGTGCACAACGAACGACGAAGTGGAGTTTAGGTGATTGCCCGCCTTATCGTAGGCGTCGGGCCTGGGTCCCATCCCACCACGCGCAATAAAGGCATGT
>NW_021409540.1:0-265 GCF_001605985.2 Dendrobium catenatum | reverse complement strand
ATTTTTAAGCAAAAAGAATTTGAACTATCAATGCAATCAAGGCTTAACATGTAAACCTTATTCATTCGTTTTTCTTCTAAAATACGTTTGTCATTTAAACTAATCAAGCAATTCTTAGACAGAAATTTAATGTCAAAACCTTTATCACACAATTGACTAATGCTAAGTAAGTTATGCTTCAAACCATCAACTAATAAAATATTTTTAATTAAAAATTTTTTAGCATTTCCAACAATACCTGAGCCTATCATTTTCCTGGTAGTGT
>NW_021409539.1:0-297 GCF_001605985.2 Dendrobium catenatum | reverse complement strand
GAGCTTGAGCTAGCTTGTCCATCTATTCTCAATCTCAATCTTGACTCTAGAGCTCAAAACTGTTGGAGAATCACGAGGAAGTAAATAATGGGATCTCGATAGAGAAGAAAAGGAAGTTTTGTCAGGAGCTCACTAGAGGATTTTTGTTGACACCATTAGCTTAAAAAAATAATTTAAGAGAAGTCACAGCTAGAGCTTACTGGAAAAGGCATCAACAAGACCAACGGCTTGAGAATAAGAAAGATTGCGGATAGAACTCAGTGAAGAAGGATTGATAAGGCTAATTGTTGGAGAATA
>NW_021409538.1:0-264 GCF_001605985.2 Dendrobium catenatum | reverse complement strand
CTATTTGAATTTCAAATTCAAATTGGATTTAATTAAATACTTTCATAATTTCTAAACCCAAATTAAGCAAGCATTAAACCTTGCAATTAATCCTCCTTTCCCTCTTGATGCTGCCGGCCCCCCTACTTCAATTCCCTCTTGATTTGTTTCCTAATTCTCCCACCCTCTCTAGGAAATAATTTCAAATCCCCACTACCTCCTTGGCCGAATTTTCCTTTTCCCATATTACTTGATTTATTTCTAAAGGAGAAGCTCTCCTTTTGG
>NW_021409537.1:0-414 GCF_001605985.2 Dendrobium catenatum | reverse complement strand
GACGAACAGACGTCGTTTCATTGTAGGGGACGGTTTTGAACTGACATTAAAACGAATTAACTTTTTGATCGTCCGTACGAAATGTTTTTCGTATGTACGATCGGTCAAGTCAAAAAGCATGTACGAAGGGACGCATCGTAAATTGTGTTGATTATGAAAAGCCGTTACATTTTGGACGAATTGGATCGTCTGTACGAAATTTTTTTTTCCAGATGAACGATAAATTTTTGTCAGGACGAACTATTTTCGTCCAGGACGAACGTATCATTTTTCTTTAAATATGAAGGCTTTCTAACTCAACAATCACATCTCCAAACTTCTCTTTCAATCTCTTTTGATTTCAAATCGCAATAGCCTCCTCAAGCAAGAGACAAAAAGTGTTGGCAAAGAAACCCCACATGAATGCCTCTGAAA
>NW_021409536.1:0-402 GCF_001605985.2 Dendrobium catenatum | reverse complement strand
ATGGGTAGCTTCTCATCTAGTTTGATTCTCACGCAGAATCTTGCAAACTCTCTTCTAGACCACTGGAACATGTTTCCATCAATCAAATAAGGGATTCCCACCATGGAATTAATTCTGCAAACATTCACTTCATCCCAGCATTGAAGTGGAAGGTTTGGCAACCAGATCCATATTGTAGCTGTAAGACCTTGAAGTGAATTAGGTGAGAAAGTTGCTGACCATCTGTCCATTCCCACTATGTTCCCATTAACGTACCGGGGACCTGAAACCATTATTTCTTCAAGAGCTTCCTGGTTCTCAAAGGCACAAAACACCCAACCTAGGCCTAGTTGGGTTAAGTGAAATTTGCCAAATCTTGACCACTATTTCCTTAGCTCAATGCTAATGACATTGAAGGGAATG
>NW_021409535.1:0-316 GCF_001605985.2 Dendrobium catenatum | reverse complement strand
TGTCGACTCCTATCTACTCGCATAGAAGGATCGAGCTTGAACTTTGGTTTATTGTCTGGCCCGCACAGCATCCTTAGACGTCACACGTGTGCTCATAACATACTCGTCTGGGCCCATATGGGTGTATAACTGCACGTGCATTTCTTTTTGTTTTTGCATACATCTATAACGGTACATGTGTGGGGGTATTTTTGTATTATTTTATAGGTCTTCTACAAAAGTTTATTTGTGCCTATGTTTACTGTACCCATTCTGAATTTTCCTGTAGATGACATGTTGAGTGCGTGAGGGGTCTTCCACAATGACTCGTATGCAC
>NW_021409534.1:0-200 GCF_001605985.2 Dendrobium catenatum | reverse complement strand
ATGAGATAAGTAAATGATATTTCTAAAAAATAATAAGCATTGTTGCCCAAATTAAATTAAGGTTGATTTATTTTAAATTGATTAAAGTAAATCTTGTCCTAATTTGATTTAGGTTTAATTGAAATAAATATAATTAAATAAAAAAATTAGTAAAATATACCCAAAGTGGGTCGGGTTTGGGTTGACCCGGACCAGAAGCG
>NW_021409533.1:0-324 GCF_001605985.2 Dendrobium catenatum | reverse complement strand
TTGAGAAATTTGTGAGCAAGGGTCGCCCGTATCCAGCTGAGTACGATCAGGTGCCCTACCCTAAGGGTTACTCAGTGCCTAAGTTCAACACTTTTAATGGCACCGGCAATCCAAAACAACACCTGGCCCAATTTAAAGCAACCTGTGGAAATACTGGGGGTGTTGATGCTCTACTCTTCCGCCAATTCATTAGTAGTTTGACTGCGACTGCTTTTGAATGGTACACCGAGCTTCCTAATGATTCTATCAAGACATTTGCAGAATTAGAAAATATGTTTGTGAAAAGGTTTGCTAGTGCTACCGAGAAGACTACTATCGCTGACC
>NW_021409532.1:0-331 GCF_001605985.2 Dendrobium catenatum | reverse complement strand
TCTACCCGACGTCAGACTCCTCCCTGTCGTCAGACTTATGCTTGTTAGAAGACTCCTACGCATCGTCGGACTTCTGCTCGCCAGCAGACTTCTCCTTGTCGTCGGACTTCTCCTCGTCGGCGGACTACTACTCGCCAGCAAACTTCCGCCCAAATGGCATTCAAATCCCGTAGGCTTCTGCACGCGACGAGGGGCGCTATTTGAGTAAGAAAAATTCCAAACTCGCAAATAACGGAAGCCTCAGCCGTCAGTAAGCCGGAGGGAGAAATCCCGTAGGCTTCTGCACGCGACGACGGGGCGCTATTTGAGTAGGAAAAAATTCCAACTCGCA
>NW_021409531.1:0-213 GCF_001605985.2 Dendrobium catenatum | reverse complement strand
CCCCTAACATCAGTCATCGACCGCCGTCATTTTTAGACTTTACACTACATTTATTTTACTTCAAATCAAAGAAAAAAATATTCATGATTATTCATTTTATACTCGTCCAAATAACTTCAAAGCATTCTTTTTTTACATTACATTTTTTTTTAACCAATCAAACAGCTCTTAATGATATATAATGTAGAAAAAAAAAATTGATTTAGCCGATCT
>NW_021409530.1:0-493 GCF_001605985.2 Dendrobium catenatum | reverse complement strand
ACTTATCAGTTAAAACTCCCTCGCCGAATAAAAAGAAAAAGCGCGGCGGGGAGGCCGGGGCCGAATCTTCGGAGCCCACAAGCTTACAGGTGGCAAACATTGTTAATCGAGCCGTCTTTGGTGGAGGTGGCAAAAGGCGAAAGAGTAAATAAAAAAAAATTGACATTCTAGAGGTAATTGATTTTTAGCTATTGATATTAATTGTTGGTTAATTTATATCTGTAGCATTGTTTTGCTTAATGTGTCGTCTTCTTGTACTGAGTGTTGTTATTCATGTGTTCTTTTTTTTTAATATATTTTTTTTTATTTTTAAAATTTTATTCACGTGCACCATTTACACGTGATTATAATATCAGAAGTTAATGAGAGCTCCGACCCTTCAGTTGCATCTAATAAAATCAATTTTGTTATTCAACAAAAGAGATTTATAACACGTGGCAATGTTGGTAATCACCATAGCTATGTAAAGATTTTGAATCTCTCAAATGATCCT
>NW_021409529.1:0-306 GCF_001605985.2 Dendrobium catenatum | reverse complement strand
TGAAGGTTTCATTGCTTGCGAAACATGGAAGCAAAATAAATTTATTTTATTGTTAATTATAATAAATATGTTAGTGTTCTCCCGATGACAATAATAATCAATTTTGAATTTCTGAATTATTAAACAAGCAAATCAAGTAAAAAAAATTAATTAATTTTCCTTGTTTTCCACTAGCTTTCTAAATCCTTTATCAATGCGTCTCGCGCAGCTCCAGCCTTTCTGGTTTGACCAAACTTTATATTTACCAAATATTTAAAAATTGGATTAATTTGAGATCGCATAGTCAAAACATTATAATTTATCATG
>NW_021409528.1:0-1381 GCF_001605985.2 Dendrobium catenatum | reverse complement strand
CCGCTTAAGGCCCGACGTCCTGTTGAAGACCCAACGTCCTGCTTAAGGCCCGACGTCCTTCTTAAGGCCCGACGTCCTGCTGAAGACCCGAGGTCCCGCTGAAGACCCGACGTCCTGCCTAAGGCCCGACGTCCTGCTGAAGACCCGACGTCCTGCTGAAGACCCGACGTCCCGCTTAAGGCCCGACGTCCTGCTGAAGACCCAACGTCCTGCTGAAGAACCGACGCCCTGCTGGAGACCCGACATCCTGCTTAAGGCCCGACGTCCTACTTAAGGCCCGACGTTCTGCCAAAGGCCCGACGTTCTGCCAAAGACCCGACGTCCTACCGAAGACCCGACGTCACTCAAGGCCCGACATTCAGACCCCACGCTCAGCTCACGTCTGGACTATCGACACCCGATCTTCCAAGTGATACTGGGTCTAACACCCGACTCCTTTTTGATAGTAACCAGTTGTAATCTGAACACCCCTGAAGGTGATGCAACCATTTGTAACCTACTCAAAGTTCTAGTAGAATCATTTTCAATTGGGCTAGGCCCCGTGGTTTTTTCCCTTTTCAAGGGTTTTCCACGTTAAAAATCTTGTGTTCTCTGTGTGTGAGCTAGTTATCCGATCAACGCTAAGACGCAGAATTAAACCTCTATCGCCGCGTATTTTCTAGCCCGCAACAAGTACTAAAATAAATATTTAGTTCTTATACCTAAAAAAAACTAACATGCATGAAAAAATAAAGGTTGACTTCCACCAATCTGAATTTTTATCCTCACTCTCTTACTCGGCGGATAAAGGCACATGTTAATTTTTTAGTAATCTACTCTCTCATTCACGGAAGCTTCTTCAATATCTGCCACTACAGGAAAATCACCTATTACCGGCGGAATTTTTCGACGACTTTCTGGTGGTTAATTTTCCAGCAGTTGCTTTCCGGTGGTTTTCCATGGCTTATTTCCCACGAAATTTTTCGGTTGATTTTTTGGCGCTTTTCCGACGGCTTATTTCCCACGAAATTTTCTTGCGAAGTTTCCGACGCTATTTCAGTTTTCCGAAGGAATTCTAAAATTTTAATTAAATTGATTACAATTTTAACTATTTAAATGATTTAAAAAAAGATTACTACTCATAGAAGAAGGGAAAATCTCCGGATTTCCTTGTCAAGAGAGGGGCCTCGGAAAACTGAGGGAAGGTCTCAATAGTAAGGATAGAGGGAGAAGAAGAGAGGAAGGAAGAAGGAGAGTGGCAAGTTTTCATAAGGCTTTAAGGCCTAATTTATAGGTTTTTCAAAGGAGGTTTGAGGGCCAAATTTCTGAATTTTTTAATGCCCAAAATTAAATAGTTTTCTAGTGCTGAGAAAATCAAATAGGAAATAAATTAAGAGCAATA
>NW_021409527.1:0-668 GCF_001605985.2 Dendrobium catenatum | reverse complement strand
CGGACGGAACGTGCGACTCGATCGAAACTTCCGATCCGAGAGGAAGGCCGAAGGAGCCTAGTCAAACAGCCACATAGGAGCCGAAGAAGAAATCTCTCTCTCTCTCTCTCTCAGAAAGGGAAAGTTGACCGCTTGATCGCCCTGTGTGCGACTTGAGGGAAATCGACTGATCCACGCGTGCGACTTGGGAAGTCGACCGCTCCATTGCCCTGCTCGAACCCCTTGCCCTGTCCCGATCGTCGAAAGCATCCCGATCTGACAGGGAGGGAAGATCGTCGAAGGAGCGAAGCACCCCGCTCGATCCTCACTTCCGATCGCACGACCAGTCGAGGCCGATCCTTCCTCCAGCCGCGGCTTCCCCTTGGTATCGTAGGGAAGGATAGGAAGAAGAAGCCGAAGGTCCTACTTACGGCAAAAGAGGCGGAATCGTGCAGAAGGACCGCTCGAAGGCTCCTACTTGAGTTCGAGTGCTCACGCACTCGCGTGATTGGGCTCGGGTTACCTAAGTTACCGATCCAAGCTTACCTACTTGGCTCGGTCGGCTTATTAAACTCGAGAGAGAGAAAAAAAAGGGAAATCGACCTTTATTGTCAAACGAAAAAGAAATTTTTTGGAAGCCTTCATTGCTACTCAATGTCTGAAATTAATTCCTCCCAAAGCATTGAGCA
>NW_021409526.1:0-1038 GCF_001605985.2 Dendrobium catenatum | reverse complement strand
GAAAAGAAGAAACATTTGATTTCCAAAGAATAAGAATTCCTCCTGAGAGTCCTTTTGAAGGCACATAGATGAAGTCCCATTCAGTTCCAATAAATTGATCCACATCTTTTCTATCTAAATCAGAAACTTTGGTTTCCAATAAACCAATAAATCAAACACCATATTCTTTAACAAACTATTTTAAATATAGAGAAGCTTTTCTCTTCCTAGCTCCTCTACAATTCCAAAAAGCAAAGGAAGGGTTCATTTATTAAGAGAGGTATTAGACCCCGGTTTATCTCTGAGGTCAAACTCCACTCTCCTGCTCCTAGGAGTAGAATTAATAGGTCCTAGACCTTTCAGCTGTTTAGTGCCTTTCTTTTTGTTGGCAAAAAGGCCATCATTCTTGTCTTCAAAATTCCGGTTATGCTCTTTATTTCTTATTGAATTAAGCTCTGCTACATATTCATTTCCTTTGTCTTCACATACACGGTTTTCCTTTGGCACGGGTGAGCTGATTTCTCCTTCTTCAATTACATCTTCAAGGAAACTGAATTTGTTAACAGAATTTATATTAGAAGGATTAACATTCATACCTTCTTCTTCTTGAATAGGTGGGAGAGCTTCCTTTGCCTTACTGATATTTTGATTGACTCCCTTTGCACAGTTAGTTGAAATCTCCTCATTGTTTACCTTTTCAGCTTCAATTGCCTTCCAAACAGCCTTATTGTTACCAGAAGCATCTTTGTTAAAAGCATTCACCTTGTCATCTTGAGAGGATGTCCTGAAGTTCTTTTTAAAAACTCTTTTCCTGCCATAGTTGACTTTTAGCCATGGTCCATATTCACTATTTTCTTTATGAACAGTAGCCATAGTTTCTGGATTGCTGATTTTTTATTTCTCAACATGAACCACCTTCCTGCTCTCCTTTGTTGTAATCGAAGCATTGTTTTCAATATTTAAATTCTTCAAGCAAGTGTTTTTGTTATGCCCAATTTTCCCACAGCAATAGTAAAATTCTAGAAGCCTTTCATATTCAACTTTTTGATAGAATTTGCC
>NW_021409525.1:0-1057 GCF_001605985.2 Dendrobium catenatum | reverse complement strand
AAAAAAGATAATTATCCTAAATATCTTCACGTATTAAGATTTTGCATTTCAATTGCCAAAGCACACAATCAAATGTAATGCCTACTTGAACTTTATATATTAAGGATAACACAAACACTCTCCAGCAAAACTGAAGCACATTATATGTAAAGAGCATAAAAAATGCAAACTTGAAAAGAACCTTCTTAGATCAATAGGATATGGCAAAAATAATAAATTATTAGATGGCAAAAAATAATAAATTTTGCAAGAATAAGATTGCTTAAGTAGTTACGATTTAATAATTGCTTTAACTTTTTCCAAGCAATTTTTTGTACATAAATTTGTTTTTTCAAGCCCTAATTATTTTATTATTTTTCCATTCCTAATAATCCAAGAAGATTCTATCAAAACACTACATTATTGAGTTCTTTACACCTAAAATGCTTCAGCTTCATTAAGAGTGTTTGCATTGGCCTTGATGCATAAAGGTCAAATAAGTAACTTGATTGTGTGCTCTTGTAATTGACAAGTTAAATCATAACTAGCGAAGATATGCAAAATTTAGATCATTTTCTACATATAAGCTGCAAAAATATTCTTGAGATAGATGATAGAATTCAGAGTTTATGAATCTTAAGACTAACATTTGTAAGAGAAACTGAAGAACTGTGAAGTCAGAGGATTATTGAGATCCATTATGAAAAAAAAAAAGAAGAATTGCAATAAACAGCAGGGATAAAAAAGATTTTATCAACTTTTTGTTCAAAATTGCTTAGTTGCAGTGACTAGTGAACAAACTTATTATTTTGATTAAGAGTTTAAAAATATATTTTCCGACGTAAAGCTTAGCAATTATCCTTTCAGGAGGGCCTTGAGGATCTTGACTAAATATTAGATCGAAGTGATAATAGCATCACTGTAAAGGATCGAAAAGCACTTTCCTAGGTGAACATGACCAAATCTTGCAACATCCAAAAATAATGCTCATCGTAGGGTCATTATTGTCAACTTAAACTCTGAGTAAATTCTTTTGAAGAATGCAAGAATTGATGTAACAAACTTTTAATTCTTCATT
>NW_021409524.1:0-475 GCF_001605985.2 Dendrobium catenatum | reverse complement strand
AGATTAGATTTAAGATAAGACTTTATCTACATATTTAACTGTCATTTTTTTAGTACTGTTTGACATTATTTCAAGCTTTCTATACGCACTAAATCCTATGTTTAATTATTCCTTTCGATAATGAGAAATAATTTTTTATTAATGTTAGTTGTTAGATAAAAACTAAATGCCCATCATATAATAGCAATAGTTTTAATATTTATAGTTTGATATTTACCATCTTGTACTCAAAGATTTTGGTGAAATGATAACGAACCCGATCAAGAGCTCATAGTTCGGTTGCCTTGGGTTGTCCCTATAATAATTTGATAATTATGAAAATAATTTTAAAATAAAAAATTTAATTTTTTGTCTAAATTAGAGCACAGTGGTGTGTGTGCCTGTCACGTGCACAATAATGTTAGAAGTTGCCACTGCGGCGCTAAAGGCTATGTTCAACAGTAATTATAGATTCGGCATGCAGCACAGCGGCACT
>NW_021409523.1:0-329 GCF_001605985.2 Dendrobium catenatum | reverse complement strand
ATATTATCCAAAAATTATGAACAAATATTAATAAAATAACCCAGTATATTTAGAATACTCTGGTGAAGTTGGTTTATAAAGTGGACACCTAACGAACCTTAAAAACCCATTTGTAATGACATGTTAATTTCTTAAGGAATTATAATTAAATAATCAACTTTATATGTATATACTATCCATAAAATTAAGAGAAAATTATTATAATAAAAACAAATAAAAAATATCTATATTATGACAAAAATTATTTGCAGATTTTGAATATTTTATGAAAATTTTATAATGGGGGTTTTATAATTTTTGAGATTTTTATTGAATAAAAAATTATATGG
>NW_021409522.1:0-383 GCF_001605985.2 Dendrobium catenatum | reverse complement strand
TTTGTAACACTAAACTTAATTTTGTGCTTCTCTTTCAGTGGCTAACATTTTGTGCCATAAAGTATTGTAGGTCTCACTACCATCTTATAAATTTTTTCCCTTAAGTTTGAGGTGTACTTTTCTATCGCACAACAGGCCCTATAAATTCCTCCACTTCAACCATCCAACTTGAATTCTACTACAAATATACCCATCTATTTCACCATCGTTTTGAACAATAGACCCGAAATATTTAAAATGTGTACTCTTTTTAAATGACTTGATTATCCAATCTCACAATACAACGATTATATCTATTACTACTAAAGTGACACTCAATATATTCAGTTTTAGATCTACTCAAATGAAACCGTTATACTCTAAAGTTGATCTCTATAATTCAG
>NW_021409521.1:0-306 GCF_001605985.2 Dendrobium catenatum | reverse complement strand
CATGATGGATGAGCGAAAGAATGAGCCACACTATTGGAACTATGATTGGAGTTGCAAATTGAGATAAGGATTGATCACAAAAAATTTTAAAGAGAGAGCTAGTTACTTCTTTGTGGAAATTGATTATGTTTTACACTTGAGCATTGCGACACTGTCAATTGTACTAACTTAGAGATAGAGAGTGGAATATCGCAGTGCTCTGAACTAGCATCACAACACTACTACTCACGCTGGAGATAGAGAGTGGAGCACCACAATGCTTCAAAACCAACATTGTAAAACTATGAGTTAGGTTGGGTAGATTTC
>NW_021409520.1:0-432 GCF_001605985.2 Dendrobium catenatum | reverse complement strand
AGGAGTGTAGAGCCACTGATTTTGCCCCAATCCAAGTTTAGAATAGACCCCTATAGTGGTTTGAAGGTGACTTAGAGCTCACCTTGGGTGGTTTAGTTAACCACCTTAGAGTACTCCATTTGAGCTCAAATTTAGTGGGTTTATTCCTTAGGGAAGGTGATCCTATGGTCCAAATTTCATCAAATTTAGAGTCCATTTGGTTTTCCAAGTAGGAACCATAATATTCCCCCTTAGAAAAAAACCTTTAGCCTTAATAAAATTCTAATAAATCTGATTTAATTCTTAAAATTCCTTAAAAATACCCCCAACTAACTTCAATTCATCTCTTAATTAGTGACAATTGAAATCCTTTTAATTTGATATTTAAATATATTCAAATTTAATTTAAATCAAAGTCAATGTTTAATCAATTTTAATTAATTAAAAATTATT
>NW_021409519.1:0-379 GCF_001605985.2 Dendrobium catenatum | reverse complement strand
GCATGCCAGGTATTCCTTCAAATTTATCTTGATACAGTCCTCTCCACCATCTTTCAGCTTTTCCTTCTAATGCAAATGTTGCCAAGGAAACTTTTCTCTCTTATGGACAATGCATTCCTTCTAATATCTTTTCAATCCTCAGCAACCAATTTTCAGCCTCTATTGATCCTTCTATACCTTTGAATAATGGTGGTCTCATATCCTGAAATAATTTCAGATATTTATCCTTAACTATTCCCCCACCACTACTACTCCCCAATGGTTGATTTCTTGTATCTTGAATCAGCTAAGTTACAGCTGTCATCATTTGTGCCAGTGCATCAGGATTAACATTAACGTTATGCACTGATCTTTCCACTTCCTCTTCTCTAGGATTATT
>NW_021409518.1:0-1113 GCF_001605985.2 Dendrobium catenatum | reverse complement strand
CAATAAGATATTAAGTCTAGATTGCTTAACCTCATTAATCCCCTTATAAGTTATACAAAGTCTATCCTATATGTCTTTTCCACTCTTGCAAGTAGAAACCCGCATGTAATTTTCTGATTTAAAAGCACAAAAGAAATTATTTAAGTATTTGCAATTTAGTTGTGCTAAGTCACATTCTTCTACTGTCTAGTCCACAAATGGTGTTTCAACTCTAACTCCGTCAACTAGTCTAGTTGGTTTTGTATACCCTTCTTGAACTAAGATCCACATACGATAATCAAACGACTGTAAAAATATAGACATGCGTGTTTTTCAAAAATCTAAAGGAATATTATCGAACAATGGATGTCTAGTTATAGAGTAACCCTCCGGTGTATTTTGGTTTCCAAATGTAGCCATCTATGTTATTCAAAAAGTAGTCTAAACTTATGATTTTAAAACAAAGCTCTGATACCACTTGTTGAAACTTGTTTAATATGAATTAGGTTGTTAAACCTAAGATTATGTCCCAGCGGCTAACAAAGGAGGGGGGGTGAATTGGTAATTAAAAATTTATCCCTTGTTTAAAAAAATTTATATAGAAAATAACTTTAGTGAATTTTGTAGAAAATATTTTTCAACCACAAGTTAAAACAGTAAAAGAAAAAAAGCGGAAAAAATAAAAGCCACAAGTTTTACAGTGGTTCGATCAAACATGACCTACATCCACTTCCCGGAGGCACCCTCCAAGTATCGCACTTATACCACTAGTGACTCTTCTTTTGCACCCATAATAAGGTGGATAAGCCTTTACAAAACTCTCTTCCACCACTATCTGGTGCTGCAGAGAACCGTCATCCTTTTACACTCTCCAAGTGTTGGCAGAAAGCCGTCGTCCTTTTACACTCTCCAAGTGTTAGCAGAGAACCGTCTGTCCTTTCACACTCTCCAAGTCTGGGCAGAGAATCCTTTGTCCTTTCACACTTTTCAAGTGTGGGTAGAGAACCCTTCGTCCTTTCACACTCTCCAAGTGTGGGTAGAGAACTCTTCGGCTGTTCACACTCTCCTAGTGGGCAGAGAACCCTTCGTCTGTTCACACTCTTCAAGTGTCGGCAGAGAATCAGATTTCCTTGA
>NW_021409517.1:0-217 GCF_001605985.2 Dendrobium catenatum | reverse complement strand
TTTATCGAAACATGCACTTGCATTTTTAGTGGGAATTTATATCAAAGAAAATCTAAGCATAACTCAATAAATAATAAACATACTTATACAAATCCTGCAACACACAACTCTTAAGTGAAATTGGAATGGCTCTACTCCAATTATTTGCTTGCCTAGATTTAATTTTTCCCTCATTTTGTATTTTTTATCATATAATTTGATGTAATAGTTTAAATCT
>NW_021409516.1:0-275 GCF_001605985.2 Dendrobium catenatum | reverse complement strand
TCATCTAGGGTGCTCATTCTGCAACTTTTGCTAGAGCTCCGAGATTTTGATTCCTTCTGTCCTGTGCTTTGTGCTGCGGACTTGGTGAAGGGTTGTCTGATTTGTCTTTGCTGACTTGTCAGAAATTTTGTATTCCTTCTGCCCTTTACTTCTAGCTTTGGCGGGCTTGTTGAAGGAGTAGATGCCGGTAACCTAAAATCCTTTAGGTTTATATTAGGTCGATGGCAAAAAGTCATCGGTCCAGAGCTTTGTGCATAGCGGACTTGTTGATGACA
>NW_021409515.1:0-238 GCF_001605985.2 Dendrobium catenatum | reverse complement strand
GAAAGCTATATGATTCTATTCTTTGCCCCAGAAATTGATCAAAAGTTGTAGATTCTAGTCATATTTCAGTTCAATGTTTGAAGTTAAACAAAATTTTGACACCATCAAGCAATGGGATATTCATCTACCCAATTTTTGTAATGTAGGTGATCGCTTTAAGAATTTAGAGAATATGGCATCTTCAATTCCTAGAATTACTTCAGTTTATCTATCTCCTTTTATCATAATTGGAAAGTAA
>NW_021409514.1:0-273 GCF_001605985.2 Dendrobium catenatum | reverse complement strand
CGAAGGTATTATTTTCTAACTAAAAAAAATCCCATTCTCGAGGCTTGTGGCGAGCCAGCAAACCCCTATGCGCTCACGTAGCGTAGTAGGAAGGGAAACTGGTACGACGCTCACAACGAGATGGGTAATCCCCGGAGTGCCCATGTAGCATGAGGGGGACAAAAAAAACTAAGTACCTCCAAACGCTCATATAGTGCACAGGGGGGAAAGAAAATTGTGCTCTTTTAAACACGTACCTAAAGACCCTTAAATGCTCATGTAGCGGCGGGGATT
>NW_021409513.1:0-218 GCF_001605985.2 Dendrobium catenatum | reverse complement strand
GAGTGAATCAAATCTAAATCTAATCTAGTGACTAAACGCATAGACAATTCAAAACTCCCAAATCCTGTGTTAGGACAAAACTCTAAATCCCTTGGTTCACAACCTATTTTTGGAGACAATTTTATTACCTTAAAACCTGACCAAGTGACCTTAAATTTATGATTTATCACTTGCATATTGACTAGTCATATAAAGGTGATATGTTCAATAAGAAATAT
>NW_021409512.1:0-592 GCF_001605985.2 Dendrobium catenatum | reverse complement strand
AGACCTAAAAAGACTTGGTTAAAAAATATTAAAAATGATCTCTCTTTATTAGATTTAAACGAAAATTTGACTTTTAATATAACACAATGAAGAAAAAAGATTTATGTAGCTGATCCCACATAGCGGGATAAAGGCTTGATGATGTTGTTGTAGTATTAAAAGTTTGCACATATTTTAATATATTAAAAGAAAATCGACAAATAATACCGCATGAAGGGTTTATTATTATTTATTTTAACAATAATAATTTGATGCCACGTAGCATAAATTTGATCTCCCTCATTTAATTTAATTTATATTTGAGAAACATAACTTTTTTCTTATGAAATTATAATTTCTTATATGATGCTTAGTTGATTAGTCGCTAAGATTAGGAAGCTAGTTATTAATTAAACTATACAAGATTTTTTATGAAAGCAAAGCCAATTTTAATTAATTATGTCACTATAATTAGAACGCTGCAGATAGATTGAAAATAAAAGCGAAAAAATCGATAGCAAAACAATGTTTTTATGAAAACTAGAAAGACTTAATTACATGATTCTTACATTTTCATACAACAACAACAACAACAACATCAAGTCTTTATCCC
>NW_021409511.1:0-436 GCF_001605985.2 Dendrobium catenatum | reverse complement strand
TTAGCTCGGTGGAGTTACGGGATTTGGCTGAAGTTGCTTGTGAAAGGGATCAAGTTACCTTCACAGCCAGCTAGCTCCGGTACTTCCTTCTGATTCGACAGGAAGAAGTCGTCGAAGGAGTGGAGTCGAATGACAAGGGAGGAGGCGGCGGCAGCACAGAGAGGAGGTCGGGTTCTCTGGACGGGATCGGACGACTGCAGGTATGGAAAATCCGCTTCTTTCTCTCTCTCTCCCTCTCTCTGCGGCTCAAAGAGACCAGGAGGTCGGAGGTGACGGGCTCGGGAAGGAGATCTGGGTCGGTTTGCAGAGAAAGAAGGAAGGAGGCGGGGTTTCGGCCTGGTAGAGTTCGTTCGTGGGAAGAGGTCGTGGAAGCAGAGGGATCGGAGGGAGAGCGAGAGTGAGGGAGTCGAGAGTCGAAGAGCAACCGAAAGCTTCG
>NW_021409510.1:0-333 GCF_001605985.2 Dendrobium catenatum | reverse complement strand
AAATTGGACCCAATCCTATAGTATGAATAAACAACTTAAATGAGATAATTATGAAATAAGTTCATCAATTCACAATATGCATATGAGATGTATAATGATAAGAATATGATTAAAATTTCCACTTCCTCCAATTTCAATTTGACATAAATTCTAATTCAAAAGAAGATACGTATTGATATTATAATGGATAAACCATAATATGATAATTTAATTTTATCACTACTGAAGAAGAAAATTATTAAAGATGTTATAAAATCACTTGACTCTGTATCAATTCAAGGTGTGTCAATTAATTCTAAGGAAAAGCCACATGACAAAGAATGTTTATCATAT
>NW_021409509.1:0-289 GCF_001605985.2 Dendrobium catenatum | reverse complement strand
GGGAGGAAGACTGAGCAGAAGACTTTGTCTCTTGCGATTGAGAGAGAGAATGGGATTGTTCGGTCGAGAGAGTGGGCGGGATGTGTAATGCAGAGGAGGGCTGGACGTATACTCTTTAGAAAGAGGGCTGGATGTGAACTGCAGGAAAAAAATGAGGGGCTGGACGTGAACTGCAGGAAAAAAAAAGGGCTGAATGTGAACTATCTATGAGGAGGGAGGCTTGGACGTGAACTGCAGGGAAATAAAGGGCTGTTTTTGTCATGAGAGATCATGGGATGGTGGTTTGTGA
>NW_021409508.1:0-227 GCF_001605985.2 Dendrobium catenatum | reverse complement strand
TAATTCAAAAAAAAAAAAATTATACTAAACAAAGCCTTAATGAGCCCATGAGCAAAGCTCAAGTCATAAAGAAGCTCGAGTTCAAGCTGCTTATGAATCATCTTTGTGCTCATTGTGCCAACTCATTTATAGGAGATCATACGCATGAACCTGAATATATATAAAATTATTAAGGATATTTTTGAATAAATTAATATTTTAATTTTTTTTTTCTAATACTGTGAAGG
>NW_021409507.1:0-455 GCF_001605985.2 Dendrobium catenatum | reverse complement strand
GTAGGAAATAGGACACGTGAGAATTGATTGTCCTACAGTTAAAGATCACTCAAGCAAAGGAAAGGGTGAGGAGAAACCTAAGCTAAGGAAGGACAAGATGAGAGTACAAAAAGTATTTTGGGCGGATTCGGCATCGAACACATCGGAGACAGAACTAGAAGATGAGACATCAAAATTGTGCTTGATGACAGACGACAATCCTATTCAAGAAGAGGTATGTGAATTTTCCTACGATCAACTTCTTGAAAGTTTCAGAAAAAATTCATGCATCATATAGGAAATTAAAGAAAACACATGCTAGCTTGAAATTAGAATTTTTGAACCTACAAAAAGAGCATGGAATTTTGAGTAAAGATCATCAAATGATTGATTCAAATCACATGACCTTACTTGATGAATTTGATGAGTTAAATAAAAACCATTATGAATTAGTTGAAAAGCATGATGCATTAAAA
>NW_021409506.1:0-883 GCF_001605985.2 Dendrobium catenatum | reverse complement strand
CCCTTACAAAATCACTTCCACCTTTCCCGGTGTGGCAGAGTCGCCGGGTCCTTTGACACGAAAGAGATCTTCATCTTTGGTGAACTTCCCTCAAGACAAGCCTTGAATCCGACGGTATTAAGGTGCAAGCCGACCGGAGCAACCTTGTGGAATCCCCCTTCACACTCCCTTGAGTCCCCCCTCACAGGATCTTCTCCCTCTCTCAGACTTTACCCGTTCCTCACTCCCTCTCAAGCTCTATCTTCAAGTTCCCCCCCCAAAAGAACGAAGCTACAACGGCTGTCAAAGACACTTACAAAGTGCCTTGTCAAAGCTTAAATAGAATATCTTAAAACAAGCTCATTAATGCAACTTGCCGACTTTATCGTCCAGGTCGATATGAATATCGTCCTGGCCGATCAGTATAAATTAAGCTCAATTAGCCCGGGACGATTTGGGACGATAAAAAAAATTGGTTACATTGTCCAGGCCGATGCTATATCATCCTGGCCGATTAGTTTAAAACCGATTACAATCATCCTGATCATCGCCCGGAATAGATGCTGGCCGATGTCAATCGTCCAGGCAATCATCCTGGCTGATCCTGCGTTCATCCCGAACGATGTGATCGAATCAATCAGCCTTTACTGCTTTCCAAAAATACCAGATTAATTTAGGCATAATTGAGTTAGATCGTCCTGGATGATGTGGATATCGTACTAGCCGATTTCCTAAAATAAAGAATACATTAACTGATCATGACGGCTGATTCTTTCTTAATTGAGCCTATCGTCCTGTCTGATACAAGTATCGTCCAGGCCAATCGGCTTAATGACGACTACCTTAATGAGGATGCCTTAATTAGGATTTCTGCTTTTGAACCGATCGTCCAGGCCGATATAAA
>NW_021409505.1:0-211 GCF_001605985.2 Dendrobium catenatum | reverse complement strand
TCTCCTCAACCATAGCTGCTACTTTTCATGACTTCTCTATAAGGCATGATTACTTATTCAAGGGGAACCTACTTTGTATACCACAGTCATCATGGCGAGAGCACTTAATCAAGGAAATTCATGCAGGTGGACTTGCTGCCCACGCTGGCCAAAACAAAACTTTAGAACAATTGCATGTTGACCTCGATTTTGCCCAGAACCTTGGTCAAAA
>NW_021409504.1:0-254 GCF_001605985.2 Dendrobium catenatum | reverse complement strand
CCTACGAAAACTCTCGATTAAAATAAGAATGAAATTTGGTTAGATTTTCTAGGAGAGATATAAAAAAAAAACGAATAGAATCTCTTGGAAAATCAAAAGGGAATGGATCAATATTGAACATTTATTAATAGAATCAAGGGAAGAGAGGTAGGGGACACTTTGAGATTCCAGAACCATCCGGAAGTGTCCCAACTTAATCTAAGTGTTGGGCTTAACACTTTAGGATTGAAAGAAGATTTAATTTGAGTTGAGCA
>NW_021409503.1:0-260 GCF_001605985.2 Dendrobium catenatum | reverse complement strand
TCTCTTATTCTTTCTCTAGCTTACTCTCACTTATTCTCTGTCTCTCTATCCCCCTCTCTCTCCCTCTCTCTATCTCTCTCTCTCCCTCTCTCTCTTGCTCTCTCCGTTGTGCTTTCTTGCTCTTTCTTGCTTTCTCTCTCTCTCTTTCTCTCACTTGCTCTCTCCTACTGTCTCTTATTCTTTCTCTAGTTTACTCTTTCTCTAACTTACTCCAACTTGCTCTCTCTCTCTCTCTATCTCTCTCTCTCTTTCTCCCTCTC
>NW_021409502.1:0-222 GCF_001605985.2 Dendrobium catenatum | reverse complement strand
ACAAATGCTGAAATGGTCAATAAGATTCTTCGTTGTTAACCTACTGC
Source organism: Dendrobium catenatum (assembly GCF_001605985.2). Classification (NCBI taxonomy): domain Eukaryota; kingdom Viridiplantae; phylum Streptophyta; class Magnoliopsida; order Asparagales; family Orchidaceae; genus Dendrobium; species Dendrobium catenatum. Next base: position 175 of record NW_021409502.1, on the reverse strand, counting down.
TTATGATGCAAAAATTACTGCAATTACAGAGTCTAAAGATTTAAACATTTATTCTATTGACAATCTTCTTGGTTCACTCATTGCTTATGAGCAAGGAGTAAGTCAAAGGAAGATTGATGCAGGTGAACCACGAAAGGTGAAGAATATAGCACTAAAAGTGGAAGAGTCAGAGAGT
>NW_021409501.1:0-206 GCF_001605985.2 Dendrobium catenatum | reverse complement strand
TGTAGTCTCTTCCTCTGGTTCAGTCTCAGAGGAATCAAAACCAGATTCTGCCCAAAAGCTCCTTTGTTTTTCCTTCTTGTCCTTACTAGACTTAGCTTTCTCCTCACCTTTTTCTTTGCTTGATCGATCTCTAAGCGTAGGGCAATCATTTCTCACATGTTCAGGCTTTCTGCATTCAAAACAAACAACATCAGAAGATCCTTTAA
>NW_021409500.1:0-257 GCF_001605985.2 Dendrobium catenatum | reverse complement strand
AATTTGGGTAAATTAATGATGGGCTTTATAAATTATTTGGGCTTCAAATACTCCTCTACAAGAAAGGTCAAAATTTGGAAATTTCTATGGAGAGGATTCATACGTTCATCATCTAAAGCCTAATAGTTTGCAAAGTGCTCTCATCTATTTTTGTTATCTCTTTGTTTGCATAACTTGGGTTACTTTTAGCCTAAATTAGCATAATTCTAATAGATAAATATCTATCTTAATCCTATCATATATATTAACTATTTAGA
>NW_021409499.1:0-223 GCF_001605985.2 Dendrobium catenatum | reverse complement strand
AGGTTAGAACCTGGTACAAAATCAATTTGATGTTGCATGGAACGGAGAGGGGGTAGTGTATCTACTGAGTTCGCCAGCACGTCCTGAAATTCTGCGAGTAAACGCTCAACCTGGTCATGACTCTCAGCCAGGCAATCGGGTGCACTCTCCCGAATGACCAGTGCAAACACAGGAATATTTTCTTTACAGGAGGCTATGAAGCCACTTCCCGTAACTAAATGTA
>NW_021409498.1:0-203 GCF_001605985.2 Dendrobium catenatum | reverse complement strand
GGAAAGAAGATCTGAGTCATTGCCTCTATGACCTCTTTTTGTTCGTTATGACTGTTGGGTTTTGCAGTTTATTATGATGCTACATCTCATAGATATGGCATTTTTGTTTGTGTTCAAGTTCTCAATAGAGAAAAAAAAAGATTGTTATGAACGTAGTGAGGTTTGATGATTGATATGAAAATTAGATCGCTTTGAATGCTATG
>NW_021409497.1:0-219 GCF_001605985.2 Dendrobium catenatum | reverse complement strand
TACTACTTGTTGATTCAGTATAGGTTGTTAAACCTAAGCTATTGTCCCAAGGCTAACCAATTAGGGTTGAATTGGTAAACAAGTAGTAAATGAAGAAATATAGATATGCGTGTTCTCCAAAAATTGAAAGGGATATTTTCAAATAACGAAGATTTAGTGATTTAATACCCTTCAGGTGTGTATTGATTTTTAGAATTTGTTATTATCATTTTCAAAAAA
>NW_021409496.1:0-317 GCF_001605985.2 Dendrobium catenatum | reverse complement strand
AGGATAGGCCGGTGTTTTACTTTCTGCAGTTGTGTGTCATATTTTTCGAGCTTTTACTGCATGCTGTTTGCTAGTGTAGAATTGTTGTGTCTGCTTACTTACTTCCTGCACTCTGTGATTGATTGTACGTTAGATTTACCCCTAGGTTAGGGACAAAGTATACTTGTGCAATCTTATGCAGGTGGCCATGGTCATACAAGGAGCTAAAATTAAAGGGGGAAATTAATAAAAAAAATTTATATACTCTTTGCACAGGTGCTTCAGAAGACGCTAAGACCCTCTTTAAATAAAAAGAGCATGGCCAAGTGTGGCAAAAA
>NW_021409495.1:0-295 GCF_001605985.2 Dendrobium catenatum | reverse complement strand
CATGTGTGGATCCAAGACTATGCTATCTGTTCTTGGCTGACTTTCTGCAATATCGAGCTTGTCGAGGACAGTAAGGTGGTTGAGTTCATTATGACGGGCGGTGAATGGGAGCGGAACAAGCTTAGACAGTATTTTGGGGAAAGCCTCGTTGAATTAATTTGTGAGGTGCAAATTTGGTCGGAGCTTACTGCCGACACTCTTGAATTAACCAAGAGCACATTAGGCACTTCTATTTCTGCCATCTGCTACAATGCGGAGTTTATGGGGGAGGAAGACCAAGTTTGTACCATATTAG
>NW_021409494.1:0-271 GCF_001605985.2 Dendrobium catenatum | reverse complement strand
CTAAGAAACATGGAGTTGAAAATGATGATGAGGTTGGAGAGATTTCTAGTGGAGTAAGAAATTTGGGGAATGGGGTAGAACACCAAAGTAATGAAGGAGTAGGAGAAGTCACCCAAGCAGTAGAAAATTTTGATTTGGATGAAAGGGTTGGACCTTCACACACTTTTCCTAGAGATTGGAGATACTCTACAAGTCACCCAAAGGATTTGATCTTAGGAGACCCTTCTAGTGGAATTAAGACTAGACATGGAATTAGGAAGGAGGTGAACCA
>NW_021409493.1:0-315 GCF_001605985.2 Dendrobium catenatum | reverse complement strand
ATATCCACCGTTGCTTAGCTCGTGTGGGAAAGAATCGGCTGGGCAAAGCCTAGGTCTCGTTTTCGATCCTCATGGGCGGCAGCGAAAGCCTTAAGTGTTGGCCCGAGCTAATTGATGTGGGTAGTCTGTTAGGTCGACCGTGGTTTATAAAAACAGCATGATTAAATGAAGGAAATGTCTCGTGCATTCAAATGAGATATATATTATTTTTAAAAATCGGACAATTGTTTTTTTAAAGCTACCATAGATGAGAACCGCTGTTTATAGAAGCAGTTGTCTACCACAGAAATTTTTGACAAATAATAAAAAAGCAAT
>NW_021409492.1:0-827 GCF_001605985.2 Dendrobium catenatum | reverse complement strand
TGGCATTTATTATTTTATTTTAAAAAATTTACTAAAGATATATATATTGTGACAATGGAATTTAGGTTCGTGGGCTACGTTTCCCTCTGAAGCCCGTAAAGGCCCACTGGCTTTTTCCCAATCGATAGAGCCCAATTGCCGTCTTCTCCTTCCTTATGTTATCTATATATACCTTCGAGAGCTTAAGAAATATTATTAATGAAAAAAGCAACCAGCAATGGGAAACTGCCAGGCGGCGGAGACGGCGATGCCGGCAGCTGAGATCGAACATCCAGACGGTAAGCACGAGAGGATCTACCGTTCAATCAGGGTAAGCCATGTTATGTCCACCAATCCAGGCTACTACGTCGCCGTCGTCACCTGCTCCGGCGGAGCAGAAACGGCGGTGAAGTACGCGACGCTTCTTCAACCGGACGACAACCTCCATATCGGTCAGGCTTACCGCCTCGTCAGCTTCGAAGGTTTGTATATTTCTTCAAAGTTTGTTCCTTTTTCTCGTTTTGGATGACGGCCGGATTGAATCGGTGGTGGTAGCCGGTTTTTGCAGAGGTGTTGAGGGAGTTCTGTTCGAAGAAGAGGGTGAGGCTTAGCCGGCTTATTCAGAGACAGAAGGAGAGGGAAGAGAGAAAGACGAGCGAGGGTGGCGCCGACGAAGTGGGCAATAGTTCGCCGGAAATGGTAAAGCTCGTCGTCTCTCACAAAGTGGAGAATTGTGCTATGAAAATTCTTGCCTTTTTTTCCTTTTAAGGAATGAGATAAGATTTTTAAAATATTTATAAATAATAATAAGTTTTTGTCCTAATTTGTAAATGTGGTAATAATTAACG
>NW_021409491.1:0-209 GCF_001605985.2 Dendrobium catenatum | reverse complement strand
TTTTATGTAATTTTTAAAGTTCTATACTATTTATTAAAGTATAGATCAAGATGAATTGTTATAGCGACTTACCTAGTAAATTGTTTGAAGAATTCATGAAGGGAGTTAGTCCAAAGGATGACAAGTTGAGCATTGGTCTTCCTTTAGAGAAAGTTGCATGTGATGGATTAATTTGTAGTGGTTATGGAGTTCAATATTCATCAACTGAT
>NW_021409490.1:0-202 GCF_001605985.2 Dendrobium catenatum | reverse complement strand
ACCTGAAATTCAGTGGCGCCGCCGCTCAGAAATTCAGGTGCAAAAAGATGAAGAATAATATGACGATGAAGATATTATGGAAATCGAGGTGATTCGTATGGTCAGTCACGTCGGTGTTGAAGAAGAAGAAGACGGTGATGAAGAAGACCAACAATCACAGCCACACGTACGTACTTATCGACGTCGCCACAGGGCCAGATCC
>NW_021409489.1:0-377 GCF_001605985.2 Dendrobium catenatum | reverse complement strand
CATCAGAATACACATTATTATAATGGACTCAAGAAAATGTAAAAGACACTTAACATACATTACAAGCTGACTCAATCCTAATATATCCAATCTTGAGCTTGCTTGATTTGCAATTTAATCTTGTTTACCTGAAACTTTAACAGGCAAGACAGTCGTAGAAAAATAAAAGTAATAATAATATTTGCTATCATCAAAATTATAATTCTTAAAACCAGATTCACAATAATCTCCGCCTTTTCTAAGATGGTAAATAATCAAAACTCACTAAAACATGAATAAAAGTAAAACAGTACGATGAAAACAACTCAAACACTACACAGTACTCACGCTTTTGACATCGCAAAAAGGAGGTGGAAACCAAAAAAGAAAAGAAGAAT
>NW_021409488.1:0-262 GCF_001605985.2 Dendrobium catenatum | reverse complement strand
TTTTGTATCTTATCTATAAGGGTAAAGCCACTCATCCTCATCAGTGCCACACTAAACTTAGTATTGTGCTTCTCTTTTAATGGCCGACATTCAGCACCAGAAAGCATTGCTGGTCTCACCACCATCTTATAGAATTTTCTTTTAAGTTTGAGGGGTATTTTTTTATCACTCAACAAGCCCGATGAATTCGTCCACTTCAACAATCCAACTTGAATTATGCTGATATTATCCCCATCTATTTCACCATCACTCTGAACAATAG
>NW_021409487.1:0-259 GCF_001605985.2 Dendrobium catenatum | reverse complement strand
CCCCTCGACGGGCGAACCCTTCTTATTCTGCTTCATTTCTCCATCATTTTGTGCGACGTCTTAGCCAACCCATCTTACATCTGAAGCCCCAGCGAGCCATTTCTCCTATCGTTCTCCCTCTCCAAGGCATGGCTGGAGGTAAGCGATATCTTAACTTGTGAATTTCGATAGCGCATACGACTTCACCAAGCTGATTTTCTTTTGAAAGGGGAAGCTCGGTTCCCGGTGCCGTCAACAGCATACGAGGAGGCGCTCAATT
>NW_021409486.1:0-564 GCF_001605985.2 Dendrobium catenatum | reverse complement strand
GCTTGAGTTCAAATTCCATGATTGAGAAAAATTACTTTCACATATTATTTATGAGATATTTTCTTTGTAAATAAGTTTTAAATGGATCTTCTTTTTATCCTATTTAGTGATTCTGAGTTAGGCCTCTGTTTTTCAAAAGACAATTTCTACCCTGAAGGATGTCCGATCTAGGGTTACAGAATCGGATATTCTATCTTCTTCCAATTGAAATTTGTTAACCTATTGATCTCTTGAAACTCTAAAGTTTAAATTATTTAAGAAATTCTCATATGAATTTCTTTGAAAAAAAAAATTTGGCGTCTTTTTCAAATTGTTTGTAATCTTTGTTCGTTTTTCTTTTCTTATACTTTCCTTTTGTTTTATTTTTGAGGGCTTTGATCATCACCATCCTTCATTCTTTTTCAAATTCTAGTCACATCATCCCGGCCGAAATTTTATCGCCCTGGATGATAGGGAAAATTATCTTCAAATTTCCATCTGCTGAACTTTTTTGTACTTGCTATAATTCTTCGTCCTGGATGATACTTTATCATCCTGGACGATCTGATCGAACTCTGTTGCAAT
>NW_021409485.1:0-236 GCF_001605985.2 Dendrobium catenatum | reverse complement strand
GTCGATCTTGACTCGCAAGCCCGATAAGCTCAGCTTGTCGAACATGTCACCAAATCGAGCTCGAGTCAGCTCTTGAGCCGACTTGACTCGATTGCACCCCTACTCCCATATATAGTATTGGCTGTTTTATTTATTTTTTAATTTACTAATTTAAAGAAGGTAAAATATTATATATAAGATAAGATAAATTTTATTATTTTTTATGATTCAATCTCCATTCATCTTTTTTTTTTTTT
>NW_021409484.1:0-310 GCF_001605985.2 Dendrobium catenatum | reverse complement strand
TAACATTTTGATCCAAATATGACCCAAATTCTATACTGGTCCAAAAATTAGACAAGTACCCGACCCATTTCTTTAACAGGTTGACACTAATCCAAATTTTTCGAGTCAAATTTTCGAATCAAGTTAGTTATTGATATCCCTAGTATTCATCATTGTCAAAAAAATGAAGTATAAGTACTCGCTATGGCTCTGCAAGTTTAAAAACTTAATAAAGTATCATAATTTATTTTTTGGAATAAAACAAGTAAATAAAATTGGATGATTTTTTTGTTAATTTGAATTAAAATGATATATATATATATATATATAA
>NW_021409483.1:0-225 GCF_001605985.2 Dendrobium catenatum | reverse complement strand
GGAATCCTTATTAAGGTAGCCATCATTAAGGACATTATCGTGGATAATATTTGCATCGGTTAGGATAATAGACTCAAATCAGAAATAATCAGCCTCCTAATCTATTTAGTAATTATTTATTTTTGGACATTGTCCAGGACATCATCCAAAACATCATCTTGGATGATGCAACACAATTATACCTAAATTAATCTATTAATTAAGGAAAGTAATTAAGGTTTGATT
>NW_021409482.1:0-224 GCF_001605985.2 Dendrobium catenatum | reverse complement strand
GGTGATGAGAGCACCTAAATAGAACAGGACTTGAGAGTTGGTAGTTCTGGCAATGGAAAGACAATTATTGGGTGTAAATGGGTGTTCACTGTGAAGTTCAATTCCGATGAGACTCTGATTGTTAGTCATGGGGTTCACACAAATTTAGGTCATTTGATTATATTGATATTTGCAATAGTGGTAAAACTTAACTTAATGAAAATCATACTTATGCACTTAATTTT
>NW_021409481.1:0-393 GCF_001605985.2 Dendrobium catenatum | reverse complement strand
AAATTTCTACTTCCAATTTGATTCTCTTTTGATATAAGTTTTAATTCAAAAAAAAAATGAAATGAAGAAAAAGAAGGAAGGCCCAGTTTTGCTTGTAGGGAGCTTTGATCTGGGTTAACAAAATCTAAGTCCCGAGACCTCTCTAGTTAGCAAACTTGAGTAGGTCAGTTCATATATTCAAATCATTATCATGAAAAATCACAAAGATGATCAATCTAACTAGAATTATAATTGTGATGGCTGTGCATTATCAGGTTTCTAATAACTAACCTAATTGAGATGCATAAACAAACCATTATCCAAATATCTTCATCTCTATTTTAAACATCTTCCAATTTGAATGAGATTCTAGACAGGATCCTGATGCTAGATAACCTACAATGATATTTATGG
>NW_021409480.1:0-271 GCF_001605985.2 Dendrobium catenatum | reverse complement strand
ACGGCAACAATCCATTCAATCAATCAATCAATAATCAGTACGACGAATCAATGTATCAATATATATCAATAACCTATCAGGATCTGTCATATCTATATATCCATATGTCAATATCATATCCATAGCAATGTCGATGTCGGTATCTATCAATCGGTACAATCTATATCAATGTCGGTGTCAATATCTATGAATCAATACGCAGAATCCATATCCATCATTCGTCATCCATAAATCCGTCGTTAAATCCGTTCAAAACAATAAATCCATATCA
>NW_021409479.1:0-276 GCF_001605985.2 Dendrobium catenatum | reverse complement strand
AAATTGTGGAAAGTATTGTACTAATTTGATTTACAAATAGAATTAAATGTGAAGTTAATTAAGTGTTTTGATGATCCCATGTCATGACAACGTGCAAATAATATATGCTCTTGTAATATAATTCTAGGTTTCGTCGATATGAATGTAGCATGTGTGAGTCATCAAACGCTATCTACTTATGTAAGACTAGTAAAAGTTCTTAAAAGAAACTTAAAAAATAATATACTTGTTTGCACAATTTTTAAAGTTTATAGAAATATTTCCTAGTTAATGGCT
>NW_021409478.1:0-338 GCF_001605985.2 Dendrobium catenatum | reverse complement strand
GTAATACGCAATATTAGAATTTGCAAATCTACCTAATCAATTTTTTGGAGAAAAAACAAAAAATTGGAAATGTAATACTTAAAATTATTATGATTCTATTACGTCCTAATCATGTCTACTATTATTTATATTTATATAAAAATATATGGAGAGCAATGATGCATTGATTTTATTAATGAATTTGTAAAATTGTTTATTTAGGAGGATAGTGTGTGTGAGATGTTAAATTATATTGTATGATCGATTAGTACGTTCATTAAATTAGCTTATCATTGTAAGTTGGTTGAGAGCTTTGGCTATCAAACAAGAGGTCTTGAGTTTGATTCTTTTTTATGTGA
>NW_021409477.1:0-448 GCF_001605985.2 Dendrobium catenatum | reverse complement strand
CGGAGTCCTTACCACGAGATCTTCAATTTTCCCAACAGCAGCGTCGGACGAAAAGCGCTCCGCGGCCTCCGAAACCAAGCTTTTCCTCTTTTTCCTTCTCTTTCTCTCTCCTCAAATCAGATATTTTGTTTTTAAAATGATTTTCTCTCTCCTCAAAACGAGCTGATTTTCTTATATCATTAAGCTGATCGGCCCGGCCGATCACCAAATCGTTCCGGGACGATCAGACCAAAATCATCGGCCTGGACGGTTCCCAGAACTATTTTCAAGCCGATATTTTGAACAGTACAGATCGGCCTGGACAATCTCACTATCATCCCGGACGATCCTGGGAGGAAAATCCAAGTCAGAGAGGAACAGTAAGAGAACGAGGTCTCACACCTTTACCTCTTAAACTTAAAGTTTCATCGACAACAACTGTTTTGTAGTCTCAACCAGAATTATACCG
>NW_021409476.1:0-241 GCF_001605985.2 Dendrobium catenatum | reverse complement strand
TAAACAAGGTAGCACCATGGTTTAGGATTTTCAAGCCTTCTTTCATGCCTCATGAATGCCAGATTATCAAAACAACAGGAAAAATAAACACAACAACAGGAAATGCAGCGACTGGCGAGTTACCTTGAGGTCGTGAGCACGAAGAGCGAGCCGAGCGGCGAGCAAGATCTGCGCTTGCGGTGACTGTCGTCTGCCAGCTGGCGAAGATCTGCTTCGAGTCTTCAACCGTTTAAATCCACTT
>NW_021409475.1:0-539 GCF_001605985.2 Dendrobium catenatum | reverse complement strand
TAAAACATCAATGTACAAGTCGATTCATACCTCAAAAAAATCATATACAATACTCAGGAGCTACACTATGACCACAAGAACTAAATCTTTCCTGTCCTGAGTATAAAAGAATTGCTATAACCAAAAGAACAAAAACTTGGAGATTCCTGATCGACCTTAATCTTCTGCTCCCTTGCCCTGACCTGAAAATATTAACCACATATAATGAGCTTCAAAAAGCCCAGCAGGTCACCTAATTCCTACAACTAAAATCAAAGCACGGTACTGGAAACAATATGCATGTCAGTCAATCAAATTCATAACAGTCTATTTCACATGATCAATAAATCTATGCAACTACGGAAATCAAATCAGTAGTCAATGCAGCGGTAGAAGAATCAATAAACAGTAGGAGGAACTCTATCAAGCTCACTCAATACACTTCAAATCTCAGAAGAATCTGTAAACAGTAGAAAATCAATCGATCAGTCAAATCAATCGTATCAGATCAGTCAAATCAATCATATCAAATCGAATCAATCAAAACAATACTATCTGGT
>NW_021409474.1:0-4931 GCF_001605985.2 Dendrobium catenatum | reverse complement strand
TTTCTATCATTTATTTTTATGCCAATGATTCCATTATATGTGTCATGCATACGGTGAACCTATATGTTAGTATGCCCTATCAGTGTACTATATTAATATATCTATCAATATTTATAGGTGTATTTATCATATGGTAGGTCATGATGTATTAGTTTCAATACTAGCTTTATCATCTCTATCTATTAGATAATTCATGTGTTATTATATAAATTTAATCACAAATATAATTGCAAATAGCAAGGCAGGACATCCGACTTTAATGTGATTCACTCATCTATCACCCACGAGTCTTATTAATTATTCATTATATCATTATATCATCATTACATGTGGCTTTTAATAATTTATAAAAAATTGTCACTATATGCCAATCAGTGTAATTTAGTTAATCAATTACACGCTAATATTTAGGATCACATAAGAAACCTTTTATTTTAAGGAAAGTTTATCGGCTCACCCTCCTATGTAAGATATTATATTTCAAGAGCTAACATATCTTAATTTTAGTGTTAAGAGCTAGCCTTTCTTACTTATATGTAATTGCCACATTTATTTCATATCCGCCATGCCATTTTTATGCAATGTGATTCAAATGAAATGTACTAATCTAGGAAATATAGGAAATCTAAACGTTTTTTTATTTATTTTAAACAATCATAAATATTGCTTCACCCAATGAAATTTAATAATATTATAACAAAATGTTCATAAAATTTATGTCTATCATGTACAAAATGTTACACTATAAAAATATAGTAAATTAAGAGAAAATTTTATTTTTATCGATTTAGAAAATATTAAGTTTATCAAACTCAAAATCATTGAAAACTAAAGTGGGATTTGAGTTACCTATCATGAATAGAAGAAATCTCCAAATAAAACCGGCAAACAAAAATGATCCAAAACCCCTCTCCTTCTTCTCTCTCCTCCTTCCCTCTTCCTCTCGACCGTCCTTTCCTAGCTCGCCAAGCACAATGATAATGAGGGAGGAGGTGATGGCAGAGTGGAGAAATTATATTTAAAAACAAATTCAATGCTTAGCATAACGGAGCTCCAACTCGGCGTCGCAACACTATATGCTCATTCCAGATTAATGTAGAATAAAGAGTATCAGAGCCACCACGTCGAATTCCAGTGCCCTAGTGTTACTCCCCCCAAATCAAATATGTTTGAAATCACATGCCACAGTGCCACGGTTCAAAATTTTCAAAATTTCAAAATTTTAATTTTAAAATTATTTTCAAAATTTTTAGGTTGTTACAATCTATCCATCTCAAGAAAATGTTGCACTCGACATTTCAACGATTAATACAAATAAATTAATACTAAATGAATTCAATATAAAACAAAACCAAACTAGTTCAAAACTAAGTCAACTCATTAAATAAATCAATTTGATTCAAAATAAATTGACACGATGTTAATTCTATAATTGAAATATCTAAATAACTACTTATCACTAACATATCATTCATTTCATTCAATTAATTATGAATTCAATAAATCACACACACTTATGCATATCATTGAATATGTTATACAATACTAATTACTCAACTAAATGTATATGAGAGATCTACTAGTGGATCCTTCATGTACATTCCTACTATCCCGCTGAATTAAGCTGTAAACTTTAGCTCATGCTGATGCTAGTACTAGTGTAACAAAATGTGTGGGCTTTCTCTAACTTTTACTAACTTCTCTTTCATCAGTCTTATTCACAGATCCATCAATGTATCCCTTTGATCCCATAGTCCTCTATTTGTAGCACTGCCCAAACTACTCCACTCTAAATTTTGATCCTATTCTCTATCATTATTGTGGACAATCATCCATATGGTGTCCTCATTGACAACATATGAAATATTATCTGATCATCAGAAAAAACAATCTATTATGCCTCTTGCCACATATAGCACACTCTTCTTAGATCCTTTCCTATTGTCTAAAGATTATTTTCACTGCTATCTCTCATGGTAATATCATATCCTAATCTCTTACTACTCATATCATGTCTAAATAGTGGTATAGCTAAATCATTATCTACTAATATTTCTCTCTCAAAAAAAACTTTGAAAACTCCTAAATTTTTAATGGTACTAGGGAGTGTCTTAATTCATTTTTCAGTCCTCTAAAAAATCGGTAACATTTTTTACTTCGATGTACTAATCAACTGTGGAGTTTATGTTTCCAACGTAATAAATTCAGCTCCATACTGCATCATTGTCTTTTCCCTCTACTCTACTCTCATAAAAGCCTCCAACATTTATTATCAAGCTGATGGAGGTATAAACTAATTTATGAAAATAGTAAAAAACTTTGCCTAGGTAATCTCTACAGCATATTTACCTAAAATTTCTCTCAGTGTTGTCATATCCACCACTTTTTTTATTCACCTTCAAACAATAATACTATTAGTGGTGTTTTTCTATTCTCCAAGTACTGAATGCTTTCAAATATTATGTCACTTGGGGTTCTACATCTCCCTTAAATAATGGCGGGTTCAATTTATGGAACATCTATAAATGTCTATCTTCTTCTAGTTCCTTATGTCTAGTATGCTTACTTTGTGTATCACTAATTACCTATTGCAAGTATACAAGGTTTAAAATTGCGTAAATAAGCCTCGAGGTGGTTTTCGTCCATGAGGCGAGGCGCGTAAAGCCTCGAGGAGCGGGGTTCATTTTTTTGGAGGCGTAAGCCTCACCGACACAGAAATTGCGAGATTAAATAGAAAATTAAGGGATTTTAAGAGATAAATAGACAATATTATACCTTACAATAAAAGCATCTAAATGATATATAAAAATAGTGGAACATAGAAAGATAGATGCAATAATTCCATGTTCCCAAAGTCACAAAATACCAAATATTAGTTCAACAAAACTTCCAAAGTTCAAAAACAATATAAAATGGCATACTATACCCCATCACTAAAATGGTTCTTCAACTAGATGAATTTCTTTATCCAAATTGTATCTATGAATTCATGTTCATATATTCTTCAATAATCGATTCACTTTTCTCTCCTTGTTCATACAAGAAAAGGATCATAATTTAATGTTAAATTGCTCACTTGCTATTAAATGTGAACTGCAATCCTAGCATATAAAATGTTGTGGAATACCTATTTCACAATTGAGTTATTGTTGCTGCGAGCTAAGTGGATGTGTGTGGTGTGGTAACTAGTGGATGTACCCAATTGCATCTGCCGCCCCTAATACACCACATTTAGTCTTCTAGCTGTATTGTTAAATCTTAGATAAATGAGCACAAATCTGCACTCAATCATCTATAGAATCATCATTATCAGACGAACATTCATCACACACATAACCAACGGGTCCTCATCATCTATCCTGGTAACCCCTTATCCCTCAACGACCTATCTGCATTAACTCTTGGATGTGCATCTAATACTATACAGGGTCATTTTCGAAGTGATAGATAGGTCCATCGATTTCTTCTCTTCGTTGTTTCAGCTATTGACATTAATATGTACTCCAGTCTTCGCTCCACACCCAGAGAAGAGGAACAAGTTGAGGCCAACAACTCTTACAACAACAACTCGAATAACTCCAGCGGGTGGAATCACCAAATTAGACATCCACCATCACTATTTCCCAAGAAAAATAATAATCAAAATTCAGAAACTGAAATAATGTAAGAATACTTACAGTGTCTTGCTTATCAAAATAATTATATATGAGACGATCGTTAAGAAGATGGTTGCTTTTGCTGGCACTTCAAACCAAAAAAATACTTCTTTTACTTCACGGAACAGGGACAAGCTGTTAAATACATGCAAGCTCACCTAATCATTCACTGCTACGGTCATATAAATCTTCCAACATACAATGAATAGGACCAAGCCTTCAAACCTCCAGATTAGAAAATTGTTTTTCTCTGAAGTATTGAAAATTGAGGTTAAAGATATATGCAGCTGCCTGCTAGATGTCGGTTAATAAACTTGCATCATCCCACCGGCCATCAACACAATATCCAAAATCTCCCTGATAACTTTCCCTTCTCTCCTCCCAAGTGAGATGTGCATCATCTCCTTCGGCCTCATCCAAATAGAATCTATAAATAAAACCCAATAGCTGGCTTACTTCTTCTAATCCAACTAAGCGTAGAACTAATCACTTAGCGAGTCTCATGCTACAAAATGACCATACGGTAACAGTAGCCAAAACTTTATCATTCAAAACTTAATATTTTCTTAATTTCCTCTCCCCTCACTTTTCTTCCACCAAGCAGAGTTAAGCCCATTCGTTTGATGTAAAATTGGCTTCCAAAGGTTGCCTCACCTCATCAGCTTGCAGTGCTCAAATAGGACGGTGGCAACCATAGATTTCACAGTGTACAAATGTAGAAACTATGACCATATAGGGAGATGAATTTGCAAGGTACAAAAATAAGAACATAGATTTCTTTCTTTTTGAAATTTTCTCATTAAAGCTTAAAACCCAAGACGTGATTGCTAGATAACATTCGTCACTCTATCTTACGCGCCTAGAAGAAGCACTATTGGCTAAGGTAAGTCACAAGATCCTCCAAAATGAGATCAGAATACAAAGTGCGCGCAGGGGTGGTCCAATATAGGTTGTGTCTTCTTCTCCATCAACATCCTTAGACCAGCGTGCTGTTGTATGCACTGGCATTATCAGTTATACCTGGACAACAATTGCCTCCCAATCTCCTCAATAAACTCCATCAAATCTAATTGAAAAATGAATGTAGCATTTTTCACCTCCTCTAAGCATAACCTGATCGTAAGAAACACCTGCCGTACGCCGGAATTGATGACAAGGATGTTAATCAAGCTCCCTGCTCTTCATGTCAGACTCATCCATCTGACATGATAGTCACTACATCAGTCACAATCCATTTGTCCTTTTAATCTCTTGATGCTCCGCTCTGTGTTCTGC
>NW_021409473.1:0-219 GCF_001605985.2 Dendrobium catenatum | reverse complement strand
TTTTTTTTTTTTTTTTTTTTTTGAGAAAATGCATATATGCATTGATTATAAAGGAAAAGACAACCTAATCCAAACTAGGAAAAGAAAACTAAAGATTCCTCTTTTAACAATAAAAAGGAACCTTACTGAAATAAAATTTGTTAGTTTAAACTTATCATAAATTATATGAGACCCACTATTTCGTATTTTGAAACTGTTGAGATGCAGGGGATACCAAAG
>NW_021409472.1:0-343 GCF_001605985.2 Dendrobium catenatum | reverse complement strand
TCATAATCATCATTTGAATATTCGACCTCCATACTCCCTTTGGTCGTTAACTGACGTATCCTCTTGGATTTTGTAGGGGTGGCATCACTTTCATCTGTGTCACTCCCCAAATGAGGTATGTATTTCCTTTCTTTCGGGATGGTTGATACCTTGGGAAGAGTCGGCGTTACCTTCTTTCTCCCCACCTGTTTCTTCTTGATTTTTGGTTTAGGTTGCTTTGCAGTCTCTGGTTCTAATGCTTGTACTTCAAGAGAGCTTGATGGCTTCAACTTCTTTGGAATGAAATATTTTGCATCTTCATATATCTTTACTTCATGAACTGCGAAGGGTTGGATGTCACCAG
>NW_021409471.1:0-260 GCF_001605985.2 Dendrobium catenatum | reverse complement strand
TAAAATCCAGCATCCTACCAGTATCAACAACCGGCTCATCCGTCTCCCTCTCATTCGACTCAATCGAAACAATTCCATTTGGAGCACCTTCAGCCACTTGCTCCATCAACACCGGCAAATCGCATTGAGAAATCCCAGTTTTTGACACAATCCGATTAGGATGTAAAATAGGACAAGCTTCCTTAGAGTGACCTAAAGACAAACAATGTGTACAAAAACTAGGAATTTCATCAAATATCACAGTCTGAACATATCCCGAT
>NW_021409470.1:0-205 GCF_001605985.2 Dendrobium catenatum | reverse complement strand
TATGGAGACAAGGGGCAACCTTGTCTAAAGCCACATTGGCCCTATATACAATTTGATAAACTACCATTTATTGAAATAGAGAAATTGGATCTTTGAATACAATTTAAAATCAGTTTAGAATAAAATTCTGGGAAACCAAAATAATACAAAGCCTTTTCCAAGGTTAACCTGAAAGTTTGTTCGGGATGTTAAGCCCTATGAACTT
>NW_021409469.1:0-335 GCF_001605985.2 Dendrobium catenatum | reverse complement strand
ACATGAAAATAAGGAGGCAATTTGAACCATAAAATAACAAAAAAAAAAATTTTTTTAAAAAAATAAACTAGAGACACACAAACAAAACATACGAGACACACAAACAAAACATACAAACACAATGATTTCTCCCCTTTTTTGACAACAACAAAAAGTGAAGAAGAAATAGACGAGAAATGTAAGTAGTTGTATGAAATTCTTTTGAACATTTAATCTAAATTGTGATTGACACAAGGTATGCAATTTTAAACTAAAAGCATTAGGTCAATCATAGAAATTCATGAAATTTAAAAAGATGTAATATTGTAAGTAAGAAGAATTTAGCAAAGACATGA
>NW_021409468.1:0-877 GCF_001605985.2 Dendrobium catenatum | reverse complement strand
TCTGATAATGATAAGAATAAAAAGGAATCATTATTTTTTATCCTTGAAAACAATCGTGTGCTAAAATTAGAAAAACGAAACTCACCTTGCTCTCCCGCACGAACGCCCGTCGCCCGCCCCTCTCTGTTTCGCGAACTGCACTGTTCCGCGACCCCTTTCTGTTCGCGGAATTATAAGGAATGGGTCGGCCGGTTCGGTTGAACCGGCCGGATGAACCGGTTGTCACAGACATGCTCCTACGACTCTCCTAGAAAGACAATATACGATATCATCTAAGGGACCTAAAGACATATGATGGAATGTCATTAGAAATCCTATGGATAGGCTTTAAGAATTAGTTTTCTAGAGTCTAAGGGGAGCCTAAGGGTGAAGGCTTTCAATTGTCTTTTCGAAAGCTTCACCAAGTGCCTAAGTTATGTGTTAAAACCCTTAACCCATCAACTTACAAACTATGCTAAACATGTCCAACAAACTTCCAATATATGATGGGGTGCAATCTATAAGCTCCTTGAAGCCGTAGACCACCCCATCTTTGCTTTACAAGCATCCATAAGTTTGGTGGGCATATTCAGGGTTTTGCAAATTGTAGGTACGAGGATCATAGCCATAGACATATAGCGAATATTCAAATATGCAATAACTCATGCAAGCTTAGTTTAGCGTTAAGAAATGAGAGCATGTAAAAAAAGATTTTTTCTTTTTCGCTTTGCCTTCCTAAATTTGGAGTTCAATAATATTTTCCAATCAATTCATTAATTGTAGAGTTTGTAGCATGAATTAAAAGTGCTCATGAACAAACCCTAACCTCATAAAAAAAATGATTGAAATACATACTTGAACGTCATGGCGGTGTAAAACTAACACATGCATGTGCTAA
>NW_021409467.1:0-329 GCF_001605985.2 Dendrobium catenatum | reverse complement strand
TGAAATTAAAAGAAATTAATATATATATATATATATAAGCACGATGGACACGAAGCACATCGTCGCACGTCCCCACGACCATGAAGCAAATGTCGGCTAAACTCATATGAAATTGTGAAGAAATGAAAAAAGGAAGTTATGCTCACTTGCAATCGAAATTTTGGTTTCTCGCTTTGGCTATCCTATCTAAATCCCAAACCATCAGTCTCCCCGCTTGGCGATTCACACATGCGAACAGCCTCTCCAATCTCGACCTCACGATCACGTTCAACACCCACCTGTGGCACCTTCCAAACCTAACTCCACCTAGCACAGGAAAATTTGTTTGC
>NW_021409466.1:0-353 GCF_001605985.2 Dendrobium catenatum | reverse complement strand
TTATTATTCAAAATTTTAGATAATTTTTATATAAAAAAAATTCTAAACATCAAATCATCACTATTTCAATGGTGCTTGGCGCTTAATAATGATGATAATAATAATAATCTTTACTTTCGGTATCTATACATTATCCATCGATAAAAACAGAAAAAATCAGCAGGCAAAGCTGGGCAGGGCATGGATTGTCTTCGGTGCGCTTCCGGTGCGGCCGCTTTCACGTCGTTGAGGGTCGAATCTAGAACCTCCTCTCCCAATTTTGTTTCCGTTAGGGTTTCATTTGCTCGTGAATGGGACTCTTTGAGGAAGCCCTCTCTCCCGTTCTTGTCATCGAGCGCTTATTCTCTGGTATG
>NW_021409465.1:0-220 GCF_001605985.2 Dendrobium catenatum | reverse complement strand
GAGTACTATGAAGGATAGTGAAAGAATTATTTGAGTAACAAGGAGGCTGAAGGTTTGGTGGAGTAGGATATTGGAGATTGTATTTGGTTTTAAGAATGTAGGCTATGATGTGTCCTAAGGCTAGATTGGGTTTTCTCTTATGGCCTGGATCGCGAATAGTTGTTAGGTGATTGATGTAGTGAGAGAGTAGATCAGTGGCATTGAATTCTCTCTGGGCCAT
>NW_021409464.1:0-723 GCF_001605985.2 Dendrobium catenatum | reverse complement strand
CAATTTTGCAAAAGATTCCTATGCGATAGAAAAAATGTAGGGAGATAAAAAAAATAGTTTAAAAATTCAATTTAAAATATGATGAAGATTTTGAATCAAAAGTAAAATAACTTCTTTAAGAAGAGAGCATGAGAAATAAAAATACGAGTTTCCTTCCTTTGACTGTTTTAGAGAAGTAAAACACAACTTACCAAAGATTTCAAAAAAAAAAAACAGGAAGTAGATTTTTCATTTTTAGAAAAGTGAATGTGTGTGTTGATCAGAGAAAAACTTTCACGAAAAAAAAATCAAATAATAAACAAAACTCAAAAATAAAAAAAGAAAAATACAAAAACACAACACAAAAACACGAAAGGCTCTTAACCATTATCTCTCTCCTGGTCCGATGCTTCAGAGAACAGATCTGCCCATGAGATTTTTTTCCTTTCATTATTTTCCCAATTTAAATTTAGCTTCGCCTTACCCTTTTCTTTTGCAGAAAGAATTCTTAAATTAGGGCACTCATTTTTCATATGTCCATGTTTCCTACATCGAAAACGTCAGAGGAAATATTAACATCCTTACCATTTTTATATTTTTTCCACTTTTGCTTATGCTTTGGTGAGCTTTGTGATTGGCTTGATAAGTCATTGCTATCGTCACCAACTAAGCTTCTTCTTTTCGTATCTTCAATTTTTAGAACGATTGTTTCACCTGCATCCAAAAGTCTTTGACCCAAACTTT
>NW_021409463.1:0-285 GCF_001605985.2 Dendrobium catenatum | reverse complement strand
AAAATAAAAAAATTAATTAATATTAAATTGAATAACAGAAATTATATTTCTCCAAATAATATTTAATCAAACAAAAGATTTTTTTTTCATCCCACTTTTGAAAGGAATAAGAGCGCAGCTCATCTTGATCTATTTATTGATAATTTTGAATATCAATTAAGAGATTATGAATTCGAGTCATATATTGTGATATGTATTTGTCTTAATTAGCATAAATATCCCCTCCCAAAAAAAGATTAAGATTTTCATACGCAATACTTAGGATAATAATTTTTGCTTTAGAGA
>NW_021409462.1:0-276 GCF_001605985.2 Dendrobium catenatum | reverse complement strand
CACCTCATTTGAACTTGAAACTTTAACATTTCAAACATAGGGACATTCTCAGCCCTTAGGAAAATTTTCACTTGTTTCAAAAGTCATTAAGCTCCCTAATTGATTTTCTTATTATCAAGCCTTAATTAGGTCATTAAAACTTCGAGAAAATATAATAAATTAAATTTAAACCCAAAAAATATGCTTAAGACCTCTAACTGACCAGAATCAAATCCTTAGTCAATGAAAATTAAAATCCCCCTGACTTCACAGCCAATTGAACATTAATTTTAATTT
>NW_021409461.1:0-209 GCF_001605985.2 Dendrobium catenatum | reverse complement strand
ATATGTATATACCTATTTACATCACATATTATTGAATCAAATTAAATCTTACTCCTTTTAAGGATTAAATGTGAAGCCCCGTGCTTCCTATGTGCAGTCAAATCTTCTTAAAAATCTTGAGTACAACCAAAGCCTTTGGTAAATCCTAGAAAAGTGATATAACCCTAAAGGCCACTTGCAAATAAATCTTATATTTAAATAATTATTAT
>NW_021409460.1:0-236 GCF_001605985.2 Dendrobium catenatum | reverse complement strand
GTTTATTTTCTTACTACATTGTGACGGGCTTTCTCGACTTTTATTGCATGTTGGATGTAAAACTGTTGGTGTGTTTGTTTACTTACTTTTACTACACTCTATGATATGATCTGGTTGACGATTAGATTACCCGTAAGTTAGGAGCGATCTGGTTGTTAACAAAATTTTCTACAGGTGGCCACACTCGTGCAGGGTAGGAAAAGGGGGCTAATTAATCAAAAAATTTATATAAATAC
>NW_021409459.1:0-301 GCF_001605985.2 Dendrobium catenatum | reverse complement strand
TTCTGAGATGTCGTTTCTGTACGTTTTTTCTGCTCTTTTCTGCACTATTGTTGTGAGCGTTAGAATACCCATAGGTTAGGCACACTTTTTCATACTAATGCTGTTTTTCTGCAGGTGGCCGTGCATACACAGCGCTAAAAAGGGGGCTAAAATTAATAATAATAAATGTATAACTGCTTTAGGTACCTGCTTCAGCTGCTTAGCCCCCAATAATCAAAGCACGGTCAAGTGCAATTTATTTTTTTTCAGCATTTTCATATATAAAACTGCTTGGATGGATTTTTATTATAACTGCTTAGGA
>NW_021409458.1:0-302 GCF_001605985.2 Dendrobium catenatum | reverse complement strand
TACAATAATTCATATCACTACTCAGTTTTATCAGAACTTGTCAAGGATCTAATAGGGCAAATGAAAACTCACTGAAAAATTTTAGATTAAAAAGAATTTTTTTTTATCAAATGTTGAGAAGGCCTATAATTAGGAAACTTTTCAACAAAAAATACTCAAAAGGGGCAGCAAATGACATCAAGAAAATATCTAGAGCTAGATTTCCCATTCAAAAGGGGCTCATTCGATCTCACTTGATTAATCACTATTGGACAAGATGAAGCTAGAATGATCAAGGAGTTGCAAATAGAGCATGCCAAGAA
>NW_021409457.1:0-1715 GCF_001605985.2 Dendrobium catenatum | reverse complement strand
AAGAATAAGTTTCTAAAATTCTGTTAGAAATTAAGCTAAGGCTTTATTTTGGACAGTGTTTTTATTGTTTTTAGGATATTAAACATTACCTAAACTTGCTCATTCTAGCTGTAACAGCACTGCAAAGATTTGAATTTCTAATTTTTCTAAACTAATACTTTATTTTTTGGTTGAATTTCATAATGCCAAAGAGTGATTTTTCAATCCGTTAATCGACTCAATTATCCGAATAAAATATGCATAATTATTAGCACCATTTCAGTTTTTATTATTGTTTCATGAATGAAATTAAAATGAATATTTATTTCGTATAATTTTTGAATTCGTAGGTCAAGTTGTCCTGACGGATGCGTTTCGGTTCAAGATGGACACTGATATTGGCTGGCTGTAAGTCAATGATGTTATAGCTTTCGTCGTCCTTACTTCTATTAAAATGTAAATTGATCAAGGTACTTGAAGATAATTTATTTGTATAATAAATTTTATCAAAGCGAAATTATTGTGTATTCTTAGAATAAAAAAATGATAATTGTATAGTTAGTTTGTTAGCTATGATATCTGAGCTACAAAAGAAATACCCATTTCAATTGCATAATACTAACCCTGGATACTCATGTGGGTCAAAGTTATGAATTGATCTTGTTATATCGTAGCAAAATTCATGGCTGTGAGGCTTCCTTTTTTGTGATTCACATAGAAATTCGCCAGAGTGCTCAAAAGTTTATGCAGCACAATAACTAAATTGGGTTGTTATAGCAAATTACATGCATCTTGATAAATCACAAATTTGCACTAATTCTTATTATGGACTAGAAAATTTATGGTGGTAGAGAGAGAATTTTGTGTCATAGCTTTGCACTGTATACAAATAGGGAAATGAAAGAGTTTGGGTGAGATAAAAAAACTCAATAAAGGAAAAATCATTGGATCTTGCTCACTTGAAATGATTCCACTATATGTATGAGTTACAAAGATTGATTTGTCTTTGAACTTTGAGATGGTAAAATCCCAAGAGTATAGAGTGGTAGAATTTGTATGTATGTTTGGGGTTCAATGACTATGGGTTTGACGATGACAGTTGGTTGGCGAAAGGTTTGTTGCAGGCAATTGTGCGATGAATGGTTTGTCAGTGATGGTCAGTTGACGAACGATATGATGGTTATGGCTGCATGGAGGTTTGACGATGATAGTAGGGAGGTGAGAGTTTGACGATGGTTGCTGTGCGGAGGTTCGATGACGATGGTTGGCCAACGAAGATTTGCTAATGATGATTAGGAGGTTATGTGGCCGTAGGTGGCCGGAGATGTGATGGCGGAGGACGAGTTATGGTCTGGTGGCGATGGCCGAGTGGAAGTTCGAAGACAACAATCAGGCAAAGGTTTGGTAGTCAGGCAGAGGTCTAGTTAGCGGTGGATGATCAAAGGCATAGCAGGCAACGACCTAATGAAGGTTCGATGATAGCGGTCAAGCAAAGGTGCAATGGTTAGGTAGAGGTTAAGCAAGTAGAGGACAGGGAGGTCTTGCTAGAGTCCTCATTACAAAGGATTGACAATTGTGGCCAGGTGAAGGTTCGGTAATGGTAGTTGAACAAATGTCTATTGGTGGCATCCAGGAGGAGGTCAAACAAAAGCGGCTAGGTCGATATCTGACAGTAACGATCGTGTGGAGGCCCGATAGTAGCGGTTGAGCGGCAGCTCGATAGTAGTGGGAGGAGG
>NW_021409456.1:0-395 GCF_001605985.2 Dendrobium catenatum | reverse complement strand
CTCACAAAACAATCCAATCTCTTTAAACAAATTTTCCTACCCATTATTTCTCACGTTTTGAAGTCTTTGTTTGGAAACTTTCACCAAAGTCATGGCATTTATAATATCATGATCCTTTCTTTGCAGTACTTGTGATAACTCATTAGTAACTCCTAAAATAGTCTTCATCATATGCAAATTAAAAATAAAATCAAAACTTTGTATAGATTCAAGTAGAAAATATGTAAAACCCCCTCCAAAGCTGATTTTTTTAGTGCAGTTAGTCCGTACGAACTGGATTTAGTACGGGACGAACTGAAGAAAATTGTGAAGAAATCTGTCAATTTCGTCTATACGAACCTGGAAGGGTCGGGACGATACGTCTGGACGAAATTTGTCCAGAGAGCAAGTCGTCC
>NW_021409455.1:0-233 GCF_001605985.2 Dendrobium catenatum | reverse complement strand
CAACTTTCCCTCACATCAGCAGACTTCCCAATGGAATTCATAGCTTATCAAATGAACGAAACCGAGGAACCACCAATCCCAAGTTTTCCAAAACAGTAAGGACATCCCGGAGCTTCTTGCAATTACAAGTAATATGATTTATGTCCTCCACCTCACCACATCCCAAAGGGCAAGAAGAATCAGCAGAAAGGCCCCGTCTACAAAGCCAAGCATTAGTTGGGATGTTGTCTTTA
>NW_021409454.1:0-227 GCF_001605985.2 Dendrobium catenatum | reverse complement strand
AGAGCAAGAGGAAATTCTAAAAACGTTTGGAGAAAAATTCAAGGAGCTCGATGAACAGTATGCACCGCCTCAAGGGAATCAACAACAGATAATTCATCAGGAGCTGAATTCGCAAGAAGGGGAGTCTGATGTAGACAAAGGGGGGGGTGGGGGGTCAACATAAGTCCAAAATAAATCATATTTTGGCTTTCCTTGAGTCTAGTAGCTCAATCAAAATTGAGCTAGAA
>NW_021409453.1:0-275 GCF_001605985.2 Dendrobium catenatum | reverse complement strand
GACCCAACATAGAGTGTTATTTCACATAGTGGATCTTTTAAGAATGGGATTTGAATTCTTATCGAGAATAGAATATTCATTCTTTTTATTGAAAATTTCCTCTTAATCATTTGGACCCTGTCAAAATGACAAGTGGGAACAAATTCAAAAGTATAGTAAGAACTAGAGTGACCCCAATTGACCCGAAAAGAGCCAAGGATTTTGGATTTTGTTGACCCAGATCAAATTTCATTGAAATTGAACTAGGTTCTCCCTTGTAGAAAATTTGAATTAAA
>NW_021409452.1:0-1272 GCF_001605985.2 Dendrobium catenatum | reverse complement strand
TGCTGCCCATATCCCAAAATCCATCCTATACACCTAAGCTTCTTCACCAACTGTTGTGGTTTGATGTCCAAACGTTTGCTGCACCCAATAGTTAGTCTAAGTGAGCCTAACTTGGTTTCTAAGTGATGTCTCATACGCCCTTTCTTCTTTAAACTTCACTTAGCAGTTTCCAATGGACTCGATAGGTTTTCAGAAGAGGTTAGGCGACCTAGTTAGTCTTGTAGGCTCTCTAACTAAAACCACAAAGGGGGCATATGTTGACTCTCCCCACTCTAGGTACGTTCCCCATTCGCTAAGTCATGCAAGTCGGAAGATGTCCCACTATGCTTATCAACCTAGATCTGAGACTAATCCTCAATGACCTCACTTAGAGTCACCTTACCATTTGCCCACCTTTGATGGCTCCTCGGACCCTTACTACTTTAGGGAATGGGCTAGACAACTAGATGACTATTTTGAATCATGTCATATCCCTGAATCCCACCAGGCTAGCATCGCTAAGTCTCACCTGCAAGGTCGGGCTTTTCAATTTTGGATGAAATCGGAAGATCATAAAGAGTCTCGTGGTGAGTACCCTACGTGGAAAGACATGAGGCGAGATCTCAATTTAAAATACCGACCCTCTACCAATGACCGCCATCTAGAGCCCCACCCTACCTATTCTGTTGGAACAAACCAGGGGCATTACTGTAGTCGAGACCACATATCCTTTAGTAACGTCAGGGTTGCTGTCCCACCCTGTAGGTCTTCTCTTAGTCTTAATGACCAACCCTTTAGCGGGTCTTCTGTTGGACAAATCCCTTATGACTCTCCACCTGGACCTACTTCTGGCCAGCTCAGTCAACATGTAGCTTCCCCAGTCTTTGACCCTCCAAGTGTTATCTTAGTGAAGAATTGCAGTAAGAAGAAGAATTCTACTGAACCCGAGACTGATTACACCCATTTCGTGGATACTATTGATAACGCGGACTTCTCTGTGGATGAGACTGAAGTGATTGGGTCAGACTACCGGCATGACTTGAACCCTGAACTAGGAAAGTTGGAACCTTTAAGCATCGACTCCTTAGCCCACCCTGATCCTAATCTCAGCAAGGATATTTCTTTGGATAAGTTTTGCCTGGACGATGGTAATATGATCTCGAAAGAAGCTGACCAAACCGTGAACACACTGAAATTAAACTCGGAAGATTCTGATCAAATTATTGAAACGGCTCCGAATAATTTGGGTTTAATTATGAATAATTCTGATGACAAGGTGGATAATTTCAAATT
>NW_021409451.1:0-263 GCF_001605985.2 Dendrobium catenatum | reverse complement strand
TTAAGACCTTGCCTAAGGAATAGAAGTCCAGTAAGGGGCTGTATAAATCTTATAACTGATTGGATGTATCCTTACATTTGCTGAGATTTTTTTGAAATATCTTCTTGATATTAAAAACAATGGAGGGATCTTCTTAACCACATTTAAAGTCAAAGTTTCCCCCAGTCTGGATTTAATTTTCAGGAAATTGATGCACCAATAGTTGATGTCAGGAAGTTGGTATGAGCGACCTTCTAAGGTTGGAGCAAAATTTGCCCCCCCCC
>NW_021409450.1:0-283 GCF_001605985.2 Dendrobium catenatum | reverse complement strand
TCCACAACAGAAGTCTTCAGTTCAAGCTTCTCATGGTTGATGAAATCAAGACGTTCTTTAATAAAGCTAAAAGGCATGACTGCATAAAAAACTCAATGTAATGAGGCCTATTTGGAATAAAAAATTTTGAAAAACAAGGCATAAAAAAATATTAAGCAAAAGAGAAGAGATGGAGTTGTGAAACCTGGGGAGAAGTTGATCTGCCTGATGCTCCCCGAGCTTCCATCTCCAGAAATTAAAGTAACGCCGGTGATAATCTGAGGGATGAGCTTAGGACCGAGAT
>NW_021409449.1:0-220 GCF_001605985.2 Dendrobium catenatum | reverse complement strand
ATAAATGAAATATATTTGAAAATTTTAATGTCTTAAGATTGTTTAATTAACTAGAAAATAAATTCACATAATTATTTTTTATGTTTTTGTTTCTAATAACTTAGATTAATTCTGGGGTAGTTGTTGCTGGGTTATCATAGGTGTGAAGACAATTACATAGGGTCATTTGTACCGATTAGAGTGTAATGCATTTGTTTGTTGTATACATCCTGAATGAAGG
>NW_021409448.1:0-299 GCF_001605985.2 Dendrobium catenatum | reverse complement strand
TCAAATGTTTTCTCTATCCTCAACAGTAAGTCTTCTAATGCATGGGGTTCGACAACTCTCTTAAACAATGGCAGCATGAATTTATGAAACATCTGTAGGCGCCTATCTTCATTGTCATCCCTAATTCCTAACTGTTTCCTCTAAGTTTCTCTTATAATATGAGCAACCATGCTAGCAAGCTATAAAATACTATTAGATGACATTAGCACCGATGCTGCACTTTGCCCGTTATATATATCTTTATCTATAGGGTTTATCTATACACTAATATAATTCTATATCCAAATCAATTAGCATAC
>NW_021409447.1:0-260 GCF_001605985.2 Dendrobium catenatum | reverse complement strand
TAATTAAACAAAATGAAATCCTTATTCTACAAATGAATAGAAATATTGAGAATTAACTTAATAATAATGTCAAGCACAAAATTGGAAAGTAAATCAATATTTTAGTTCTCATTAATAATAAAATCCTTAACTTTGCAGGCAGAAGTAGAGTGAGTATATAAGAGATTATCAATAGAAAAAATATCGAACCATTTATCTTGCCAAAAAAATATGTTGCCACCTACCATACCCCATTGAATAAACTCTTCATCTTCCCATTT
>NW_021409446.1:0-952 GCF_001605985.2 Dendrobium catenatum | reverse complement strand
GATAATCCCACAAAGCTTCCACCAACCGCTCATCCCACTGTTGTTTGTTGTCATCAAGGGTCTTTTTAATGATTTGCACTAAGGTTTTGTTGAAGGCCTCAGCCAATCAATTTTCCCGAGGGTAATAGATCGTTAAGTATCTCCAGTCAATGTTATGACGTCTTACAAAACTATTATTTGTGTAGACTTGAATGCGGACCCATTATCGGATATGATTCTACAAGTTACACCGAATCGATATACGATATGATCATGAAAGAACTTTAAAATATGGTGAGATGTTACATTACGTAGGGGAATCGCTTCTGCCCACTTTGAAAAGTAATTAGTCGCAGCTAATATGAAATGATGACCTCTCACAGAAGGAGGGTTAATCGGCCCGATGATACCCGTGCCCCAACTCTCGAAAGGCCACGAAGCTATCATAGGGTGTAACACATTAGGCAGCTGATGTAAAACTACACCATGGGTCTGGCATTGATGACAGTGCTTTGCAATATTCATGCAATCGTCAATCATTGTAGGCCAATAATACCCAAGTTTTTTTATTTTCAATTTTATTTTTGGACCCGATTGATGTGCACCGCATAGTCCTGAATGAACTTCATTAACAATCTTCAGGGCTTCTCATTTGTCCAAATAACGCAGCCACATCTGATCGAATGATCGACGGTACAGTAAATTGTTAACTAGTGCATAAGATATGGCACGTTTCTTAATCTGATTAGAAAGAGATTTATCCTGGGAAAGTTTCCCTTATTGAAGGTAGTTAATTAAAGGTCGTCTCCAATCGCCTTCCTCATTAGTTGTTGAAGAGGTAGAAAGGACTTGGAAGGGCTTGTTATTGATGTGTTCCAAATCTATAGGAGAATGGGTTTTGCGGCCCTGAATCTCTATAGGGATAGAATCTTCTTTAGGACATGCAAATTCCTTTGCAAGTTTTGCTAAGGCA
>NW_021409445.1:0-502 GCF_001605985.2 Dendrobium catenatum | reverse complement strand
CAGCTTATAATTGATGAGTAGAAGCCAAAGTAAGAAAGTTAAGAGTACTTTATTCTAAGAAACTAAATACGTAAAATTATTCTATGTTGGTCCTTATATATTGAAATTAAATGTATTAAAGTTGATTATATTTGTTGAGGAAGTTAGGGTTTACATTCCAATAACACAAAATTGAGAAAATGTCCAGGAAAGTGAGGACTTGTGACGTAATTAAAAAGAGTATCAGCCTAAGACCATAGATCTTGGATGAGAACCGCCGACATGTAGTAACAAACCTAAATCTACCAAAGTGAATGAGACTTACAAACATGAAATCTCATATGAGATTATGTCAGATCGACCTCTGGTCTTCCAATCATGGATGATAGCCTGTTAAATTCACTTGAGCACTTTTAAAATCATGCAATCTTGATCTCAAAGCTAATATAAAATTGGTAAGACTATTTTAATTTTTAGGAAAGAGAACTTATGATTAAGCCATTTAAACTAAGATATGACTAAT
>NW_021409444.1:0-366 GCF_001605985.2 Dendrobium catenatum | reverse complement strand
GGTGTAGTTGGGTTCGTGTTTTCGAGACGATCAGTTTGACTGTAAGTTTGCTGAAATCGAAATTCAGATGGTCTCCGATCTAATGTTTAAAGTTTCCAACTTGATTTCGCCTCGAGATTCTTGCTTGATTGAGATTATTTTTTGGTAACGTATCAGAAGATAACTTTCTAATCGAATTATTAGGGAACAATTAGTTTTCACATATTAGAAAATGACTCAATTTATTCATACCCTATTCTACCAATACAATTTACATACCATGTTTTGTTAGGATGTCTTGTTAATGTTTAATAGTGTGATTGTAATGCATTTATATGTTTTAGTTGTATAATATCTATACTTCTAAAATATTAATATCTTATATAT
>NW_021409443.1:0-227 GCF_001605985.2 Dendrobium catenatum | reverse complement strand
TTGAGTTCATTATATATGTCATTATTATTAGCATTTTGACTATAATGTTATTGAATTTTACCCGGTACAATAGAAGTTAAATTTTGTATTGTTAAGATAGTTGCTATTTGCATGTTTTAAATCTTTGCAACTTGTATAGTTTTGATGATTCCAAATATTATTGTTCAAATGTGTAGTTATCTCCTAACGATTTTAGAAGATTTGTATTTGCTTTTGTGTGTACTAAC
>NW_021409442.1:0-427 GCF_001605985.2 Dendrobium catenatum | reverse complement strand
GATGCCAATCAATTTGTTTCGCTAGAGCCCAGGACTGGAGGCAATGTTACTCTTGGAGACACCACCACCAAGAAAGTGGTAGGCACATGTATAATTGGTAATTCTAAGAACCTTATAATTTAAAATATTTTGCTTGTAGATGGATTGAAGCACAACCTGCTCAGCATCAATCAACTCTGTGACAAAGGCTTCATCATGCAATTCTTTCCAAATTCATGCATTGTAAGTTTAAGTAACAACACTATTTTGCAGGGAAAGATGATCAACAATGTCTACATGCTTGATTTAAATAATATTTAATGTGCTGCTTCATTTTGCTTAAAAATAGTGATTGATGATTCATGGTTGTGGCACCGAAGACTATGTCATGCTAGTATAAAAATCCTTAGAAAAGTGACCCAAAAAGACCTAATTAGAGGTGTCCCCA
>NW_021409441.1:0-2123 GCF_001605985.2 Dendrobium catenatum | reverse complement strand
GCTTAAAAACTCAAGATGCATTGAGAATGCGCAACATTTATGTGCCTGAAATTTGCTCTTTATGTCATAACGAGCCGGAATCTGTTAATCACTTATTTTTTGAATGTTCATATGGGTTTTCTGTGCTAGAGTCTCTCCTTCCTGCCACTAGAGAATTCCTGTTAAGGCTCACTGTTCTTCATCTTTTGCAATGGCTGGATTCGGATTTTGTGGGTACTTCTCTTTATAAGAAGTTTTGTAAGCTGGTTGTATGTTGCACTCTTTACCATATTTGGAGAGAACGTAATAGCAGGAGATTTGCTAATGAATATAATAGTATTAATTCCCTTAAAGCTATTATTAAAAGGGTGATTAATATTAAAATAGCGAAGTGGAAAGACAGAGAGCTGGTTGTGGGCAATATCTGTTAATGAATCTGGTTTTTCCCTTATTGGAGCTGTGCTGGACTGGTTAGACTGGTTGGTTGGCTGGGTGTTTTTTGTAGCCAGGACGATGATGATGCTCCGTGTATTGAATATGTTCTTCCTTCCCCTTGGACGGCCTCTTGGCAACTAGGGGAATGCTTTTTCTCAGCCAAATTTTATTTTTCTGAGTCCTCGGCTACACTGGTTCTGGAGCTTGGATCTTATATCTGATTTTGTTGCCTGCTCCATTACGTTGGTTTCTTACATTTGCTGGAAGACTGTTTGTTTCTTTTACAGGTTCTTCAATTTTGCTGCAGCACTCTTTGAAGCTATCTGGGCTTCTCTGTGGGGAGATTCGGTTGTTGTGATCATGTTCTGCTTTTACCACTTTTTCGAGTACTTTTTTGTGTAATTTGGGTGGTATAGTTGGGGTTTTAAATTTCTAACCTACATAAGTTTTTGTTTTTTGCTTATGTATGGTAGTCTTTACTTGTAATCTTTTTACTTGTAATTGTTCCTCTTATTTTAATATAGGGGCTTAGGCCCAAAATTTCCCAAAAAAAAAAATAAAAAAAAATAGAAGCAAAGGAAAAGAAAGGGAAACAATAGGCTTGGAAGTACAGATTTTCCTTTTGACTAATTTTAGCAAGCCACTAATTCAAACAAGGCTGACATTCATGAGTAAAGACTTCTTGCAAATCACATCTAACATTTTTTCCCACCAAAACACACATGAAGAGGGTTAGTCTTGAACTGATACATTCTACTCCTAATCAGATCCTTGAACCTTGTATAAGTAATCGGATTCTTCTAGCAACTAAGAATCAGCTTCCAAGTTACAAAATTCATAGCTTTGACAGATAAACTCCAACAAAAAAGCATTACAAACCTACCATATTCATCCCAAACACGTTGCAAAACAATCAAACCCAGTCCAGAAACCTAAAGCGTCAAACAATTACTTGAGCCCCACCAATTGGTTTCAATAATTCAAACTTCTACAAAACTGATGTCCAAAAGCTATAAAATTTCAAAATTGTATACTGCAGAAAAGCTCACTACCCAAAAATCAAGGAACATTTTCACACTTCTACTTAAGTGCAATGTATTCGAAGAAATGCGCAAACGAATCGCAATCAGGACTACAACAACCGGAACCACTTACCTATGAGATGATGAACCATGGCTATCGCTTTGGAGAGTGGCTTCCAATTTCAATGATCGAATCCCCGACGGCGATGCCATTCTGTAACTGTGCCGCTGGACCAGCCCAAGTGTGCTGTTTTCGCCGCCGAAGTAGAATCTGGAAGGAGCGGCGAGGTTAGGGAGACCGCGCTTGCTCGATAGAGTGAAGGAACAAGGTGTAGCAGAGCAAAGTAACATTTCAAGTGCTGGCTTTGCAGCTAAAAGATGGAGCGGGCTCTTGTTGTGTAAAGCCGCTACACTGTGAGGACTGGAAGAAGATTATCAAGCAGCGGCCTCGGGCGACGCAACGGCTGCAGAGATAGCCGCCAGAACACGTTGGCGGTATGAAGTTGGCCGAGACGTAGACCGGCGGAGGCTTTGATAAGGAAAGCAGGGCGGCGGCGGGATTTAGCAGAAGAACGCGGGAGAGGCGACTAGCTAAACAAAGATCAGGGCTTTAGCTCCCGTTCTTTTTATTTTATTTTATGTTTTTTATTTTTTTTTCAAAAAAATTTTGAGAAATAGGTGCGCCAT
>NW_021409440.1:0-549 GCF_001605985.2 Dendrobium catenatum | reverse complement strand
TCAATTGATTCACTCTTATGAAATAAAAATTTAACCCCTGTGAATCTTGAAAAATCATCAATTATAACAAATCTATATATCTTCCCTCCTAGACTTATAGTGCTAACATGTCCAAAAAGATCCATATGAATAATCTTTAATGGTTTGCTAGTTCTAAGATCCTTAGTGGAATGAAATAAGGACTTTACCTATTTTCCTAGTTAACATGTATCACAAAGGTGTTTCTTAGTAAAGTCTAGTTTTGGTATACCTTTAATAAGTTATTTTGGGTAATTTTTTTAAGTTTTTTATGCTAGTGTAACAAAGCCTCGTATTCCATAACGATGATTCATCAGAAATTGTTTAAAAAAAAAAATAGGAGATTTAATATAATTTAAATCTAGCATAGAAATATTGTTTACCCTATTTCCATGTAGTACATCTATTTCATTTTGACTTAATATGCAGCTAGTGGGAAGAAAACTAACACTATATCCTTTATCACATAGATGACTAATACTAAAGAGATTATACTTTAAGCCTTCTACAAGTAATACATTTTCAATGAAA
>NW_021409439.1:0-274 GCF_001605985.2 Dendrobium catenatum | reverse complement strand
ATATATGTTTTGTAGTGTAGATATATATTTTAATGAAAAAAAAAAACACTTGGTGGATGAGATCATTTCCCACATTTGGATATTTTTTGTAGCAATATAGTATGTAATTTATTTTAATGAATATTTATAAAAATTTTGAAATAATTCTAAAATTAGATATGGGGATTTGCTTGTCACAACTCAATACACTAGGAACTATCCTTTTTGGGTTGGGTTGTTACAAGCTTCTATGATATCAGAGTAATAGTTATGGGATTAGATCATAAAATAGAGT
>NW_021409438.1:0-381 GCF_001605985.2 Dendrobium catenatum | reverse complement strand
AAAAATTATATTTATTCATGAGTATCATTGTTAAAAATTTGTTAGGAGAAAATGAAAATTATATTCATTCATATACTTTTACAAATACATCCATTAATTAATAAAAAAAATATAATCTCAGATATCATTAATCATAAATCTTAATGTTTACAAAATGATAACATCTAATTAACATAAAAATCTTTTATTAACTTTTATGTAAATAAATATAAAATTACAAGATTATTATTTTTTCCCACATATAAACTATATCAAAAAAATAAATGACAACATCAATCTATGAAACACATAAGCACTTACAGATCAACAACATGCTTTATTTCTTTGTTCTGCATACAAAATTGAACCAAAAGAGAAGGTGACATACCCAAAAAAATGTAT
>NW_021409437.1:0-419 GCF_001605985.2 Dendrobium catenatum | reverse complement strand
GTAAATCATCCAGAACATCGCCCTGAATATGATCTGGGAGATGTTGATCGTCATAAGCAACTAAGGTTTTTTGAACTGATCGTCCAGGACGATATTGAGATCATCCTGGACGATGTGATCGTATCAATCATCCTTAATTGCTTTCCTTAGTTGTCTGATCAATTTAGGCATAATTGTATCAAATCGTCCAGGACGATACACGACCGTCCTAGCCGATATCCAAAAATAAAGAATGCCTAAATAGATCATGTCGGCAAAATCTTTCTATTTTGAGCATATCGTCTTGGCCGATACATGTATCTTCAGACCGATATCCTAATGATGGCTTCTTTGACTAAGAGTCCTGATTAGGGTTTCTGTTTTAAATCCGATCGTCTAGGATGATATAAATATCATCCGGGACGATGTGAGTAAAAATA
>NW_021409436.1:0-365 GCF_001605985.2 Dendrobium catenatum | reverse complement strand
CACCCGCCTCGTCACCCTACCCACATTCAACTAATCGAGTCCCTATGATTGATTGAGATGCTCACCGATCATCATGGTTCACCATGGACTTCAAATTTTATACCATATTATTACGAACAATTTCATTTTGACTAACCAAGTCTAAGTATCATATATTATGATACTCTAATTAATGTATCTCAACCAATCCTTACTAAAAGAAATTTATTCTTAGTTGAGCTTACCGATTGTAGATACCTTATGGTGAGGATAACAAACTTATTTTCCTTAGGAAGTAGTCTTCACAGACGCTATACCATAGAATGTGTATTATTCTCGCATATTTCAAAACCACATAAGAACTTATGTCTCTCCCTTCTTCGTCT
>NW_021409435.1:0-250 GCF_001605985.2 Dendrobium catenatum | reverse complement strand
TATATATATATATATATATATATATAGAGTGTGTGTGTGTGTGTAAATTTTATTTGTTGTAAATTAATGTGGGATTTTATTCAATCAAATTATTATTTTAAGCAATAAAATAAATATTTTGAATTAAAATTGGTAATAAAGGAATTAAAGATATTTTCTTTAAAAGAAAATGAGATTTTTTTTTACTTGGTAAATGGCTACTAAGAGAGAAATATGATTATATATATATATAAGTTGAAATAATCTTATG
>NW_021409434.1:0-256 GCF_001605985.2 Dendrobium catenatum | reverse complement strand
CATAATATTTTTCCTGCTAAAATATGCTTTAGAAAAAGAAAAAAGAAGAAAAAGCTTAAAATGCAATGTTAATGACCTATCTTCTATCTGGTAATTCAAGTACTATGGTATCTTCATGCACTCATCGTACACAATTCTTTTTGTAAATCAAAATCTGATTGAAGTACTTAATCAAAGAAGAACAGTAGAATTGTAATATCAATTATGGAAACCTTACCCAATATTCAAAGCACTTTTTCTAGTAGGTTTGAGCATA
>NW_021409433.1:0-280 GCF_001605985.2 Dendrobium catenatum | reverse complement strand
GAAATTTGGACCATTTAAACTTAGTGACATTATTAGCTTTAGGAAAAAGTTTCACTGATTTTTGAAGTCATTAAGTCCCTTAATCAAATTTCCTAAGCGTAAACCCTTAATTAGTCCTTAAAACTCCAAAACAAAATGTAATAAATCAATTTTAAATCCAAAAAATATGAATAAGACCTCTAATTGACCAAAATTAAATCCTTAACCAATGAAAAATTAAAACAAAAATTATTTGACAGTAAATTAAACCTTAAGTTAATTTTAAGAGAAATTGAATATT
>NW_021409432.1:0-335 GCF_001605985.2 Dendrobium catenatum | reverse complement strand
TTCAAATCCTACGTCAAAACAAGGTGATCGTAGGATGCTGATGCTCCCGTCGGCGTTGAAGACCAATCCCCACTCAAACTCCAGATCCGCCATGCATGCTTGATGTTGGCAAATCTTTCGAAGAGAAGAGGTTTGTGCGATGACGATGGAGAATCCTTGCGCCAAGAGGGAGAGATGGGGTGTGGGAGGCCGGCGGGATTTCACAGAGGATGGGCGGCGGGATCCACAGGGAGAAGATGGAGCCGGCGGGTGCAAGGAGGGGAAGCTAGGGTCAAAGATGCTTAGGAAATTAAGGGAGGAATTAATCAAATATGAAATTTAATTTCAGTTTTGAG
>NW_021409431.1:0-260 GCF_001605985.2 Dendrobium catenatum | reverse complement strand
ATCTCAACATCGTCCCGGCCGATCCTGGGAGGAAAATTCAATTCAGAGAGGAACAGTAAGGGAACGAGATCTCACATAAATAGTGAGAGATCAAGGGTAAATGGTGAGTGATTTGTTGGACGACCGATGTTGAATCCCTTTATCATAGACCATTTGATGGACATTTGAATGTCTTAGTGATGTCGAATTTTGGTGATCTTGTGCTCATTGGATTCGTCTCGTCGAGCCGCTCGATTCGACTATAAGAACGTTATATTTGG
>NW_021409430.1:0-1010 GCF_001605985.2 Dendrobium catenatum | reverse complement strand
GATTTGGTAAGTTTCTTTTTCATTTTGCAAATAGAAACTGCAATAAATTAGCTAATTTTTGTGCTAATCATGCTTTACAAGGTGATTTTTGTTGGGAAGAGTTGGTTTGCAATATTATTCCTCCTATGTTTCTTCAATTGTTAGAGGAGGATTGTGATAAGATTTTTATCACTTAGTAGTTTGTAATAACTTCTTTGTTTTTTGGTTTTAATGCAATTTGGCATTTTCTTCAAAAAAAAAAAACATAGCTTTTTCATACTCACTCAATTTTCTAGCTCTACCGTGCCAAATATATGATATTAGGGTCAATTATCATCTACGAACCAATTTATATCGAACATTGTTTATTTTAATAAAAACTAAAAATATATTTGATATCCTAAATAAGCATTATTTTTATTTTATTAAATACGGCATTAAGCACAAATGGAAGGCAACAATGAATACCCGTGGTTCTAGCGAGCGATGGCCCTAGTGTGTGTGTGTGTTTTTTTTTTTTAAAAAAAAAAATTAAAAACACATAAATATTATTATGAATATTTCTTAAAAAATAACTAGATTTATTTAAAAAAAAATAACGATTGACAGACAAATTTTTCTAAAAAGAAAAGAGCATAAATGCATAATTAAATATATAATATTTTCCGTTAAATTTTTTGAAAGAAATTTTTAATTCTCCTTTGAATGGATCGTCCTTCTGCCCGTAAATGCAGAGCTGACCAAACCCAACACCTTAAGTGAATAACCAAAGCATTTAATCCCCCTTTTATTTATTTATTTATATATACCATATAATTTTTATTTATCTACCATTATATTTATTTATTGATTTAGAGAAAGCATATGATAAACTTTTAGGAGAAGTGCTATGGAGAGTTCTAGAAAAGAAAGGAGTTAACAATGCTTATATTCAAGTCATTAGGATATGTATGCAGGAGTTGTGAAGAGGAAGAGAGAAGCAGCATGTCGTGGAAAACGCATGTCGACGAGCACTTGATTTTCGACAATGA
>NW_021409429.1:0-248 GCF_001605985.2 Dendrobium catenatum | reverse complement strand
CACCGACACTATGGAACAACGATGCATGCCAAGCAGACTGTGCTGGCACATAGAGAGTATGCAGCTCTTGTACAGAGCGCTTATCTAAGGGCGGTGCACCACGAACACTGGCGAAAGGTGTAGGGGAAGATTGAGGAGGAGATTCCTTAATTCTCATCCCATACATCTGGCGAGAAAGGGATTATTGACTAGTAGTCTGACGTCCGACATCCCCGTCGTCGTCTGAATCACTATCAACAACCAAACCA
>NW_021409428.1:0-328 GCF_001605985.2 Dendrobium catenatum | reverse complement strand
CTGATAAAAGGGGGAGCATTAACACGATTTATAATAATATTTTATGCATGTGCTTGCTCAGCTCCCCCTAAATAAAATGAGGGCTAAATTAATAATTATAACAGCACAGGTGGAGCTGCTTAGCCATCATGATTAAGAGCATGGCTTGACACAGGGTCAATGGTTTGAGTTATTTTTATTTTCATATATAACTGCTTGTGATTTTTATTATGATAACCATGCAGGGATTCTAGAATTTTCTTTTAAATGGTTGTAATATTTATAAAATTTGTTAGGAGTTGTGAAAATGCAACTTTGAGTTGGGATATTCTTATCTAATTCGAATTCC
>NW_021409427.1:0-324 GCF_001605985.2 Dendrobium catenatum | reverse complement strand
ATAAATAAGACGACTAGATGACTGTATTGATGTTATCGATAGCAATTGATAGAGACTGTAGAGATTTGATTGAGGCATTGATTTTGAGCTCTACGGATTTTTCTATTGATACGACCGATTGACTCTTCGATTCGATAAGATTTGACTGATCGATTGACGTGTTGATTTATTGAGTTTGATTGATCGATGTTTTTACCATTGTATTGATGATTGATTTTCGTACTGCATTGACTACTGATTTGATTTCCGCTGTACTGACTTGATTTCATTGACTATGGATTTCCGCTTTGCATAGACTCATTGACCATTGATTGACTTGATTTA
>NW_021409426.1:0-225 GCF_001605985.2 Dendrobium catenatum | reverse complement strand
TGAAATTGTGGGTTGCCCCACTGTCAATCAACACAACAACCTCGCGGTCAGCTATCTCTCCTCTCACTTTCATAGTGTGACTCGGGGTGAATCCCACTACAGAGTTGAGGGAGACTTCTGCCACATCCAAGTGCAGCTTCTCCTTCTCCTCCTCTTCAGTCCTGCTCCCACCTCCCTCGTCTTCCTCGTCTTCACAGACTAGGAGAACTTGAAGAGTTCGGTCCT
>NW_021409425.1:0-226 GCF_001605985.2 Dendrobium catenatum | reverse complement strand
AAATATTAAAAAAAAATACTCATCCACTCTCAGTTATAGCTTGTCGAGGTTGACAAGCTTGAAAATCATTTCAACTCATAAATAGAAATGTCGAGTCGATAATATCACTAGGATTTATTCTTAATCCATCTCTTGTTAGTAAGGATGTGGCTCGTGTCCTCTAACCTATGGGTTTTTCACCAAATGACACAACAGGTAAATGATTATGACTGGAATCCTCTAACTA
>NW_021409424.1:0-489 GCF_001605985.2 Dendrobium catenatum | reverse complement strand
CGGTCCGGTCCGATTTTTAAAACCATGATTGCAATTGAAAATACAAACATGTATATATAAGATCACAACCTATTTTTTTCATTTTTTTGGTGGCATTAAGTTCATTTATACACCATCAAAATTTTACCTATCAAAACAAATACCAATCACATGCTTTTTTTATTGTGGCTCACCATTGGCCTCTAAATAGCAAGAGATTATTCTGTACAAAATTCAAACGTATCCGAAGGCCAATCCTAACGTACCACTTCATTCAATTCAACACCATCCAATGCACTGTGCATTAGGTGTCGTGGTACGACTGAATTGACCTGCGAACATGTTCAAACACCGCAAGTAATAATTTTTCTTAGTTGGCTATCCATGTTTTATCTTTCCCAGTACACTGTACATTGAGTAATGTGATGCATATGAATTGACCTCCGAATGTGTCCGGATACTACACATCATAATTTTTTCCTGGTTGGCTATCCATGCTTTATCTTTCCC
>NW_021409423.1:0-430 GCF_001605985.2 Dendrobium catenatum | reverse complement strand
ATAGCCACATTCTCTACATGAGGATGAGAAAGAAAGAATGAGAACTATAGAGTGCACTCTTGCATTTTCCAGCCATCATTGTTAACGACCACCTCCAACTATTATAACTGATAACCACCATCGCCACTAACAATTAGTATAAAAAATCACCATCATCTCTATAATACATTTAAACCTGCTATTGGATATAGTTGTCGTATGTGGAAAGTTATTTTCTATAATCTCTATTAGAAAAATCAAGCACAATTACAAAAAAATCTACCTTTGTGAACACTTTATTTCTGTAACCCCCCTCACGAAAAATCTTTCAATAATGAGAAAGGAGGATTATTATCTCACTTATTACAGTAGATTTTTCAACAGATCTAGCCCTCGTGATTTTTTACCATTTAAGATTTTTCACTTAAGAAATTTCTGATCTTAGTATTTT
>NW_021409422.1:0-302 GCF_001605985.2 Dendrobium catenatum | reverse complement strand
CCCAAACCTTCTGATTTCTATTTTAAGGTTATATTTTATGGTTTTTCTTTGATTATTTGTTCTTACTACACATTTTCTTTGATTATTTGTTCTTACTACACATTTGCCCTTGGCTCTTCTAGTCACCACATTCCAAGAGACAGTAGCATGTTCCTCCTTAAGACTATCATGGTGCTGCTCCATGCTGGAGTTATCCACTGGTAGGGAGGGCTTACTATCAGAGGGATGGTGACGGGCAGAATGGCCTTCGGCCGACTTGGGAGGTACAGGAGAAGCCAAAGAGTTGGTGGGTGACGGGACCT
>NW_021409421.1:0-417 GCF_001605985.2 Dendrobium catenatum | reverse complement strand
AGTTTAGGGATTTCTTTTCCTGGACATATAACGAAATGCCAGGTTTGCCTGCTGAGGTAGCGGTTCATAAACTTGGAGTTCGGCACGATGCCATTCCTGTCAAACAAGCTACTCGACGCATGCGCTTAGAAATCGAGCAACAAGTCATTTCTGAAGTTAAGAAAGTGGCCGAAGCTGGGTTTATTCGAGAGGAACAATACCCCTCTGGGTGGCCAACGTCATGCCGGTCCGAAAGAAAAACAGTCGAATTCGGATTTGCGTCGATTATAGGGATCTGAGTAAGGCATGTCCTAAAGACGAGTTCCCTCTACCAATACCAGAACTCATGGTGGACCTTGCCTCCTCACATGCCATTTTCTTATTCATGGATGGCTTGTCAATTTATAACCAAATCAAGATGGCCCCAGAAGATGAGAG
>NW_021409420.1:0-269 GCF_001605985.2 Dendrobium catenatum | reverse complement strand
TTTGCTCTACCAATTAACTTGGAGGCAAAATGTCAAAACCCGACTTGGATAAAGGATTCCTCGCTCACCTCTCTGTTTGACATATCTTTTTGATGTGGCCACACTCACCCAAGGAAGAAATGGGTAGAGGTACCAACGGAAGAAGGGTAGTCAAAACCACCGATGCAATAAAATTTATGTCGTTATTAAAGATGGAGAGAGAGATTTAGTCCCACCGAGCGTGCCATTTTTTTGTTGGTATTGAAAAGGCGATTTGCCTTGCAAGGTGC
>NW_021409419.1:0-263 GCF_001605985.2 Dendrobium catenatum | reverse complement strand
AAAATAGTGCGAGAGGCTCAAATTGGTCTTTACAGAGAAAAAGTAGTCACATCC
Organism: Dendrobium catenatum; assembly: GCF_001605985.2. Taxonomy (NCBI): domain Eukaryota; kingdom Viridiplantae; phylum Streptophyta; class Magnoliopsida; order Asparagales; family Orchidaceae; genus Dendrobium; species Dendrobium catenatum. The sequence goes on along the minus strand of NW_021409419.1, from coordinate 209 downwards.
AAAAAATGCATGGTTCACAGATTCATTTTTGCTATGGCATAAAGGACAAATTGCATCAACTATGATACCCTTAGCAATAAGGATATTAGCAGTCTTAATACCGCCATTTAAAGCCATCCAACAGAAAGAAGATAATCTAAGAGCATACCATTTATGCCAAACAAAATGCTTACAATTGACCTTATCATAATCCTTAAAATAAAACTCCA
>NW_021409418.1:0-449 GCF_001605985.2 Dendrobium catenatum | reverse complement strand
TGAGCTTGAAACATAAGAAGATGCTCATTAATGAGCTCTGATTCAAGTAGAACTTACAAAATTTTCAACTCAACTTGTTTTGATCCATTCCTTGCCTACATCAGACTCCCCTTCTTGAGAACTCATCTCCCGATGAGTGGCTTTTGCTTTCTTCGGAGGAAGCAAGGACGGTGCATCCAGCTCTTGAATTTTTGTTTGCTTCAAAATTTTTGGCACTTGAGTGTGGCTGCACTTGAATCTTGAAAAGCTTGATCTGAATCGGGTCAAAAGAACTTTCTTGTGGCGAGGTCAATTGGTTTACTTTCTTGCTTGCTTTCCACTTGATGTTTATCCAACTTGACTTAGAAAGACACAAGATTTAAGACGCAAACCTAGGAAGACACAAAACAAGACTCACACACAACTATCATGACACATCTAGAACTCACAAACAAAACTTACATGACATC
>NW_021409417.1:0-1307 GCF_001605985.2 Dendrobium catenatum | reverse complement strand
CACTCCACCATAGCCATTGAGTAACTATTGCTAGACCACTTCTCGATCATCATCACATGACCATTTCCCTACTGCCATTATCAAACTACTATCAAGTCACTGTCGAATCGCTACTTTCTAAATACAGTTCTCCGACTAACATCACTCATCTGTGATCCTCTAGTTAACATCACCCAACTATAATCCTTAAACTGCCATCACACGATTACAACCCTCCAACCGTCTTCTCTTAATAGTTGTCCTCAAGCCACTATCACTCTTTTATGGCTCTCTGACCATCATTGCTCTCCTACAGCCCCCAACCATCTTGATTCGACTACAATTCTCTTATCACTATTACCTGACTACGATCCACAGATCACCATTGTTTGCCTATGGTGTTTCGACCTTCATCACCCATCCATGTTCTTCCAATATTTGTTGCTTGTCTATGATCCTTAGACATTCATTGCCCAATTGTAGTCCTCCAAAAACCGTTGTCTAATCATGATTCTTCGATCATCATCACTTGACTACATTCCCTTATAACCTATAGTTCTCTAATTGTTATGCCATGGCTAATGCCCACCGACTTTGTCACCTAACATCACTAATAAGATTGATGCAAGCCGTTAACTCTAACTCTTACTACCATATTAGCACTAAGATTTATGCTAGATTATTTTGATCTCTAGTTTACTCTCCTCAAAGGACTTCGAACAAACCAACAAACAACGATATCTTAAATATAGCTCTTATGTTATATGACTCTTCCAACTTTTGTCGCGTAATATGATTACTACATTGCATGAATGCCTTCTTTCGTAGAAGAGCATTATTCGTAATTGATTACACCGGCAATGTATCACAATTCTTCTATTTTTCATATTTTCTTACAAGAATTTTGATATCTCTTGCAACTCATCATCCATTTTTATATGTTGGATCATCATATAATGCTAATTAAGACAATAAATTTTCTAACTTTACCTTCCTAAAAAATTATATCATGCAAAAATATTAGAAAACAAAAATTATAACATCACAATTAAGTGTTGTATTAGTTTAAGGTTTTGTTAATTAACTGTATTGCATGGCTCCATCAACTTGTGAACATCAACTACTCTATTAAAGATTATTTTAATGTGACTAAATAATCTTAATTATGACATCCTAACAAACAAACTTATTATTTTATTTTTTGCCAGTATTAAATGTTCAAAATTAATTAGATCTCCAAAGAACCAGCCAATGCTTTAATTAAGGCATTGTTTGGGACGGTTTTCTTACTGCTTCTTAAAGCAGCTTTTTAGTACAAGATATAAAAT
>NW_021409416.1:0-263 GCF_001605985.2 Dendrobium catenatum | reverse complement strand
TATTGAATGAAAATAAGTAAAAGGAGTTTATGAAAATGAAATAAAGTGTTTTGGATTGATGCATTTAAATTATATAGCTTTCCTAATGAGATTCTTAATTATGTATGTGGATCATAGTAAGTGCATCCCTAGATCTCTATTGAGCTTGCAAGGGTAAAAAGAAAGATTGCTAGAATTTCTACTTTTTCACTACCTACATAGACCCTAGAATATTCATACATCCTATGTTTAGGTATTCCAATTTTCAATTTTACTATTCTCAA
>NW_021409415.1:0-536 GCF_001605985.2 Dendrobium catenatum | reverse complement strand
TTGAAATAAGTTATGCAAATAAAATTAAAACATTAAGAAAATCATAGAAATTCATATAATTTAAGAAGTGATATAACATAGATAATAAAAAGAATTTAACAAAGACATGAGTCAGTTTAGACACTAAGATAGAGAAAATTATTGCAATAAGGATGAATAAAAAATTGTATATTTCAAATTTCAATATCAATTATAAATGAACATAAGATCAATTTGAAGTAAGAGATTAAAAGAGTTTGAAAAGAAATAACTACCACATGTGGCGCTTTGCACATCTTTTTCATAGTTGTGGCACTTTTTGTGCATCATTTTTACTTTGGGCTTATTTTGTGCCTCTTTTAACTTTGAGAACCTTTGCGCATTCCTTTTGATTTTTTTTATTGTACTTTTACACAATTTACAAGAGTCATTTTATTCTTTTCAAAAATAATAATCTAAAATTTCAAATCTCTCTAAGTGCATAAATAATAATTGATAAGTGAAATGTAAAATAAGAAAGCATTGCAATTGCAATAATAATATTAACAATAATACAG
>NW_021409414.1:0-247 GCF_001605985.2 Dendrobium catenatum | reverse complement strand
TCCTTCTTCTTTTACTCCTCTCTCTCTCTCTCTCTCCTTCTTCTTCTTCTACTCTCTCTCTCTATCCATCTATCTATCCTGCTCTATCTCACTCTCTTTCCCTCTCTCTCTCCCTCTCTCTCTCTCCCTCCCTCTCCATCTCTTTCCTTTTTTGTCTCTCTCTCTCTCTCTCCCTCTCTCTCCCCCTTCTCTCTCTATCCATCTATCTATCTCTCTCACTCTATCCCACACTTTTTTGCTTTTAATC
>NW_021409413.1:0-229 GCF_001605985.2 Dendrobium catenatum | reverse complement strand
AATTTATTTCTATTTTTAAACATATTCTTAAGAATTTTATGTTTATCTTTTAAAATAACATGTTATTCTTTGAACTGTGTTTAATCAAAGAAATATCAATTTTTAAAACCCTATTTTAATATTGAATCCATTGTAGAATACTGTGTAAATCTCTCGAGACTGTACTTTATTCTCAATGTAGTATTCGATTAAAAAATAGGAGAAAATCAAAATCTGCGTGGTGACATAA
>NW_021409412.1:0-247 GCF_001605985.2 Dendrobium catenatum | reverse complement strand
GTGAGAACGCCCTAGACTAGGGTTTTTTGGCTCGTTCATTCGATACCGTTAATGAAAATCAATGAAATTTTAAACATGCATTCCCTAGATGAACAGAAATCTTGGGGAATTAAATTTAAGGATTAAAATGCACTCAATAAAAATCTATTTGATCATAAGTGTTCTAACCTAGGGTTTATGATTATACCTCATTTAATGGACGGATTGATCCGTTTAAAGGCGTGTTGCATTTGTAGATTGTCCACGC
>NW_021409411.1:0-225 GCF_001605985.2 Dendrobium catenatum | reverse complement strand
CCGATCTGTGTATTATAAAGCTGAAATCAGTCGTTTTAAAGAGAGAGAAAAATAAAAAAATATATAAAAATATCTTTGAGGAGAGATAAAGTCGAGGGCTTTTTGGGAAAAGTTGATTTTCGGGCGACGCGGAGCCGTTTTCGTCCTACGAGACTGTTCAGGAAATTGCTGTACGCAAGGTAAGGCATATTCTGCCTTTCTCAATTTTCAGAACCGTCGTGTTTG